>NW_028261390.1:65577253-65602253 GCF_051295495.1 Thamnophis sirtalis | reverse complement strand
CATGAAATTAAAATAGGAAAATAGAAAAATAAAAATCAATGTATGAGAACAACATAGATATATTCTTCACAGACATTGGAACGACATGGGAGATTACTGCAATATGTGATTCATGCAGTGAGATTATTATAAGGACAAAGATGGAAAGATTCAGTATTATTCACTAAGGAGGAATGGCTGGTGAAATTGACAGATTTTGCTGAGATGGATAAATTAAATTCTTTGATTAGAGAAAAGAAAGAACTACATTTATTGGTAGTGCGTATAATCAAGGCTATGATGGCTATGATTTTCCCAGTTGCAATGTATGGTTGTGAAGGTTGGACCATAAGGAAGGTTGAGCGCCAAAGAATGGAGGCCTTTGAACTCTGGTGCTGGAGAAGACTCCTGTGAGTCCCTTGGACTGCAAGGCGACCAAACCGGTCAGTCCTAGAGGAGATCAATCCTGACTGCTCTTTAGAAGGCCAGATCCTGAAGAGGAAACTCAAATACTTTGGGCACCTAATCAGAAGGAAGGACTCACTGGAGAAGAGCCTCATGCTGGGAATGATGGAGGGCAAAAGAAGAAAGGGAAAACAGACAATGAGGTGGATAGATGGAGTGAGCTTAAATGGACTCCTGGGGATAGTAGACGACAGGAAAGCCTGAAGGAACATTGTCCATGGGTAAGGTGACCAGATTTTCAGATTGGTAAAGAGGGACACCTTTGACCGGGGGGGGGGGGGGCGGTGTGATTAAAAAATTTATACGGAGCTACAAAAATTTTCATACAACACAAAAATAGTATTGTAATATATTTTTTTTATTTCAACATAACTACAATTTACAAATATAAATTGTAACTGTTGCCAAACATCAAAATTTTGATCACGTGACCATGAGGATGCTGCAATGGTCGCTATTATAAAACGTGTGTGTTGTGTGTGGGTTGTTGTTGTGAGGGATTGACACGCAGGAGCCATGTATGCAAGACAGATCTTTATTAGTACCAGATGACAAGCGATTCAAAGATTTCCCTTCAACTGTCAGGGTATTTATACTAGCCAGAAGCAACTGTCAAGCCCAACTGTCACGAGGCCAGCCAATCAGATGCTGTGCCTTGACCAACCAATTAGAACGCAACACAGGTTGTTGCTGGGTTATAACAGTCGCTAAGTGTGAAAATGGTTGCTAAGTGTGAAAAATGGTCATCAGTCACTTTTTTCAATGCCATTGTAACTTTGGTCACTAAGTCCATTATACCACCTTTCTTGCCACAGTGCTTAAATAAATAACTGCAGCTGATATTTTGTATTTTGGATAAAATCTTTTTTTTAATAGCCTAAGACAATGTAAAAAAAGAATCCACACAGAATAAATTGAAGTAAAACATTTCAAACTATTCTTTCTATGCACAATATATTTCAAAGTATTGTGCATAGAATTTTTAAACATGGTTTCACTTCAATTTATTTTGGATAGAATCTTTTTTTAAATAGTCTAAGACAATTTAAAAAAAGAATCCACGCAGAATTTTAAAAAATCCTATGCACAATAAATAAAATATTATTTTAAAATACATTTAAAAAATAAAAGAAAAAAACCCAGCTCACTTGCCAGTAGGCAGGAACTCCAAGTCAATCTTGAATGATATAGATGTTAATACAAAGAACTGAGCAAATTAAAATGGTGAAATAGTCCCAGGGAAATATTTTTCAAAGAAAAATGACGAGCCACCATTTTTTCCCACACGAGCAGACCTCCAACCTCCATGCCCCTTCCCTCTGGAAAATCCAGGAAGTAACACTCGCAACCTCTCTAGCCAAGTGTTTCCTGCAGCTCTATGGTACTTGGTCATTTTTTCTTATAAAAGTGAGTAAAAGAGGTGCGGGGGGGGGTCCGTTTTGTTTCTTTAACATTTTAATATCTTCAATGAAAGTACTGAGACAGAGAGAGGGATTAGACAGAGTGTCTTTTGTCTTGCCCCGGTTAGGATTTCTTAAGCAAATCCACTGGGCTTTCAACATGAAGCCAGAAAATCGGGACTTTTTAAAAACGGCCAGGACACGGGACAAATTGTTATAAAGCGTGATTGTCCCGCTGAAATTGGGATGTCTGGTCACCTTATCCATGGGGTTGTGATGGGTCAGAAATAACTTTGCATCTAATGACAAACATTTATTGGTGACTGGAGACCCCTTATGGGCTTTTTTTGCACAAATGAAAAAAAAAGTTTTTGATTTATAGTTTCAATGATAGGAGAGAATGATTAGACAGGATGGATTCTAAAAAGAAGAGAGTTATGCTGTAATTTTAGAGAGAAAGGTTAAAATATAATTCCTCCTGCTCCTGCTCCTCTTCCTCTTCCCCCCTCCTCCTCCTCCTCCTTCTTCTTCCATCTCCACCATTGGACGTAGGCGATCATGTTGGCAATCCTATTTTTGTCAACAGCCGCATGAAAAAGTGCTGCTGAGTTTTGTCCAAACCAGTCCCTTAGGTTTTGAAGCTATGATGTTCTTCTTCTGCCTGGACCTCGTTTGCCTTCAATTTTTCCCTGGAGGATTAAGAGAAGGATGCCATATTTTTCTGGGTGCCGCATCACATGTCCAAAATATTCTAACTTTTGCTTTTTGCTTTTTGTACCCTATGACTATCATTGTTTTACCTTATGATTCATGATTCATGGTGAATGTATCTTATCTTTTTATGTACACCGAGAGCATATGAACCAAAGACAAATTCCTTGTGTGTCCAATTACACTTGGCCAATAAAGAATTCTATTCTATTCTATTCTGTTCTGTTCTGTTCTGTTCAGAATTCTCTTATTCTATTCTATTCTATTCTATTCTATTCTTGTGTATGATTATTTGACATCATTGTGGCTTATACCAGACGTGATTCATAACCGGGAACAGAACAAAATCTCAGCATTATTTTAAGCAGTAAAGAAATGAAGGGATAAAAAAAATAAGTAAAAATTCTATAATAGTAGGCAAGTTGGAAGAATATAAAGGCAGACAAGAGAAACCAAATCTTTAAAGACTGTGTAGCTTTTAAAATATTCTTACAGCTTAGGAATGTATAAATTACAAGGCACTTTGGGTTCTTCCCCCCCCCCCCGCTTCTTCTCCCATAACCACCGCTGGAAACTGACAATGTCTCATTTGTAATAAAATATTTAGTTATAGAAATTAACTTCGCTAGATCAAGATGTTTGAAGAGATTGAATTTCAATTTTTATAACGAGATTAATAAAATAAGAAATTGAATTAGTTATGACATGAGCTACTTTTGAATTTTGGCTGTAGCATTTTTATTTTAGAAAAAGCAAAAAAAAAAAGGTAACTGTTTTATAATGAGATATTAAGAGTTTCCTCTTAAAAAGGCAAGAACAACAGTCGTGACTCACGTGTATGGACATGGTGAAATTATGAGTAGGAAGAAAAATGAAGAAATGCACAGAATACACCATGATATGAACATGGGTGTGTATACGTGGCTCTCCATAATTTGGAGACCAAAAATAATTCCTTTTTCCTAGGCTGCAGTTGTAGATTTCTATGGCCAATTCAGACTTCAAAGGTAAGGAAAAGTTACTGTTTTTCAAAGAAATTTACTATGCCTAAGAATTAATAGAAGATGTCCTAGATGGCATCAATAGTCAGAAAATGGCTACTGTCTATATCAGGAAGAACTTGTCCTCCTCTGCACATCAACTAATAGGCACAAGTTGCAAATTAGGAGTGAAGAAAAAGTTGGCTATCATTCAGCAGCTAATTCAGCCTAATTAAAAAGTTTTGTTGCAGGAAGACTTAATGGACTTGATCGATTATATATATCAGTCATTAAAAACAATCCATCAGACCTGGCCAGCCTAATATCTTATCTCATCCTAGAGCAGAGTCACATTTTCCCCTTAACTAATGGCAGGTACAGGCCTGTTGTGGCCCAGCCGGAGCCATTGGAGCTGCCACCAGACTCTGACAGTGAGGGGCCCTATAAGTCGGCTCTGGAGGATGTGGAGGATGTGGAACAGAAGTTGCCTCCGGAAGTTGTGAATGCCCCAAACACTGGAAGTCTTTAAGAAGATGTTGGATAGCTATTTGTCTGAAGTGGTGTAGGGTTTCCTGCTTAGGCAGTGGGTTGGACTAGAAGATCTCCAAGGTCCCTTCCAACTCTGTTATTCTATTCTATTCTGTTCCATTCCATTTAATTCTAAACATAAACCAAGAAAGGCAACTTGGCAGAGGACCCAGTATTGCAAGGAAACCACCAAATCCTCCATATTTTTATTCAAGGTGATATGTATTAAGTCATTTCAACATTTTGAATTGAGTGGGAACTACAAAAGAATCAAGTATGATTTCTTTCCCCCCTTTTTTTGCGAGCTAGAGAAATTTAGGTCAGAAAAAAGGCTGGATTCTTCTCACTTTTGGCCATTGCAATATTACTGAGCTTGACTATTTAGGTTTTTCAAATTAGACTGAAATTCTCTAAAACTGTAATTTCACAGTTCATGTTAAAACCAATAGCTGGGCCACATTTTTACCAGTCTCAATGTCAGCTACTATTTTCTAAGTTCATCCTTGCCTTAATATCGGCTGGAATTCGTACTATTGGCTTGACGAACTTTGATGATTATATTTAAAAAACAAAAACAAAATTAGTCTAGTTCTTGGTAAGCTGGCACATGATGTCATCAGTGAAGTTCAAGTGGTATCTAAATGTTAAATGTTACTATATTTAAAGTCCCTACTAGCTCTGTGAAAATTAGAATTTAACTTCACACAAGCCGCGCGAACACCAATCAAAGTTGTTCCAGAAAAATGGGCTTACGTACCACTTCATAATGCTTTACAGCCCTCTCTAAGTGGTTTAAGAGTCAGCATATGTCCCCCCCAAAAAATCTGGGTCCTCATTTTACTGATCTGGAAAGGATGGAAGGCTGAGTCAACATTGAAACCCATCAGAGTCAAACTCCAAGCTGAAGGCAGAGTTTGCCTGCAATACTACATTCTAACCATTGTGCCACCATGGCAGATAGACTGATGAGAGATAGATAGATAGAGAGAGAGAGAGATAGAGGGAGGGAGGGAGGGAGGGAGGGAGGGACAGAGACAGAGAAACAGAGAGAGAGACAGAGAGATTAATAGATCTCTCTCTATATACACACACACAGACACAGACACACACAGAGGGGGGGAGAGGAGAGAGAGAGAGTAATAGATCTCTCCCTCTATACACACACACACACACACACACACACACACACACACACACAAGGAGAGAGGGGGGAGAGGAGAGAGAGAGAGAGAAATTAATAGATCTCTCCCTCTATACACACACACACACAGACACAAAAACTCACGGAGAGAGACAGAGACCGAGAGACAGAGAGAGAGAGAGACAGAAAGAGAGAGACAGAGAGATTAATAGATCTCTCCCTCTATACACACACAGACACACACGGGGAGAGAGAGAGAGAGAGAAAAAGAGAGAGAGAGAGAGAGAGAGAGAGAAAGAGATCTCCCTCTACACACACACACACACACAGACACACACATGGGGAGAGAGGGGGGAGAGGAGAGAGAGAGAGAAATTAATAGATCTCTCCCTCTATACACACACACACACACACACAGAGAGAGAGAGAGAGAGAGAGAGAGAGAGAGAGAGAGAGAGAGAGAGAGAGAGAGAATAGATATTATTTTAAATATTTATTATTTTTAAAATAAAGTAAAGTTACCTTACCCAATTGCAACACAACCTATGTTCCTTTCTGTACTAGTACCCTCTTAAACTCCCTTTTCTAAAATAAATAAATAAATATGAGGTTACAATTCCTTCGCATTTTGAAATTCTGTCAAGTCGCACAGAGAGGGGAAGGGAATGTATCAATTCGGCTGTTCAAAAGTGTCACTTCCCCCCCAATTCAGGTGTCCTTGTAGTCTTGTTTGATGTCTCCTGGTCAACTCCTGTATTGGCAATTGTTAATTAAAAAGAGTTGCTTTGCTCTCTTAAGATTCCCCGTAGACTAATTATTAAAGTGCTGTGGAGCGTCTCAAACCTACAGCAATTGAAAGTCACCGAAAGGACTTCCTCACATTATGAGATCTCCAGGCCCCAAAGAGTTTTCTTCTGCTCTACAGAACATACACAATGGGAAGTAGATTGCCTTCTCTGCAGGCACTCCGGCCCAGAAGGAAAGAGAAGAAAAGTAGGAAATTGCTAGAGGGGGGGAAAAAAGCATACACTTGCATTAATGTTTTCAGCATTCTTCTGATGAATTAAATTCCCTATACAGTAGGTGTGAAGAGTGAACTTGTTATGTTGCTATGGTGGGTGGGATTCCCCACTTACTCCCCCTAAATCCGTGTTGCAAATGCAGCGATCTCCACTTTAATAAATATTTATTAAGCAAAATTGGCAAGGGACTACAAAAAAATTTACCTAGGGAAATTGATTGATTGATTGCTTCATTCATCTTGATATTACTGTGGTTTGACAGTTCTGAACCGAGTAGAAAAAAATTCCAGGATTTGGGATAAAAACAGATGCCATTGACATGAATTCTGAAAAAAACCTGGAGAATATTACAGAATATGAAGTGTACGATGAGTGAAACTAAAATTTATAGATCTGGCTTGCAAAGGTTCATCACTTCATCTGACTACTAGGTAGTAAAAAAACAGTAGTGTTTGTTCTTTCTTTCTTTCTTTCTTTCTTTCTTTCTTCTTCCTTCCTTCCTTTCCTTCATTCCTTCTTTTTTCCTTCTTCTTTCCTTTCCTTCCTTCCTTCCTTCTTTCTTTTTTCTTTCTTCTCCCTCCCTCCTTTCCTTTCCTTTCCCTCCCTCCCTCCCTTCTTTCTTTCTTTCTTTCTTTCTTCTTCCTTCCTTCCTTTCCTTCCTTCCTTCTTTTTTCCTTCTTCTTTCCTTTCCTTCCTTCCTTCCTTCTTTCTTTTTTCTTTCTTCTCCCTCCCGCCTTTCCTTTCCTTTCCCTTCCTTCCTTCCTTCTTTCTTTCTTTCTTCTTCCTTCCTTCCTTTCCTTCATTCCTTCTTTTTTCCTTCTTTCCTTTCCTTCCTTCCTTCCTTCTTTCTTTTTTCTTTCTTCTCCCTCCCTCCTTTCCTTTCCTTTCCCTTCCTTCCGTCCATCCTTCCTTCTTTCTTTCTTTCTTTCTTTCTTTCTTTCTTTTATTTAGTGGTTCTCTGGATTTTCCCCCCCATCTAGATATTCATTTTACCCATCTTAAATCTAAGATTTACAAAACAACCATCCACCCTGTTGCACTGTATGGCGCTGAATGCTGGGCATATTGCCCCCCAAAATCTGAGTCCTCATTTTAGAGATCTCAGAAGGATGGAAAATGGAGCCAACCCTGAGCCCCATCAGGATCGAATTCCTAGTTGTGGGCAGAGTTAGCCTGCAATACTGTACTTTAACCACTGCACCACCAGAACTCCTAGTTAGGAAGCTTTTTCACATCCTCATCTGGTGAGCCAGTTCGATTTTCTTTTTGTACAAAGAAGCATTATTGACAATTTCCCACACCCTTGAGCAGTGGTGAAATTCATTTTTTTTACTATCGGTTCTGTGGGTGTGGCTTGGTGAGTGTGGGAGGAGAAAGATTGTCACTATTGAAGCCTAACAGAATAACAAAATTGGAAGGGACCTTGTAGGTCGTCTTGTCCAACTTGTCCCCAAGCAGGAGACTACACCATTTCTGACAGATGGCAGTCCAGGTTCTTCTTGAGAGCTTCCAGGGATGAAGCTCCCACAACTTCTGAAGGCAACTTCTGTTCCATCGGTTGATTGTTCTCACTGTCAGAAAATTCATCCTTATTTCTAGGTTGAATCTCTCCTTGATCAG
This sequence comes from Thamnophis sirtalis, assembly GCF_051295495.1. Taxonomy (NCBI): domain Eukaryota; kingdom Metazoa; phylum Chordata; class Lepidosauria; order Squamata; family Natricidae; genus Thamnophis; species Thamnophis sirtalis. The sequence goes on along the minus strand of NW_028261390.1, from coordinate 65,594,407 downwards.
TTTCCACCCATTATTCCTTGTCTGGCCTTTGGGTGCTTTGGAGAATAGCTTGACCCCTTCCTCAATGTAGCAGCTGCTCAAATATTGGGAGACTGCTATCATGTTTCTCCTGGTCCTTCTTTTCACTAGACTAGCCATGCCAAATTCCTGTAACTGTTCTTCATATGTTTTAGTCTCCAGTCCCCTAATCATCCCGGTTGCTCTTCTCTGCACTATTTCTAGATAGTAGAATACAATACTAGTATTAGTATTATAGTATAGTATTATAGTAGATATAATAAACATCTTTATTATAGTCTGGTGACCAAAACTGGATGCAGTATTCTAGGTGTGGTCTTACTAAGGCTTTATAGAGTGGTATTAGTACATCATGTGATCTTTCATGACAAGGTTGGGAGTATCAGCAAGATAACCCCTACGTCAAGTACAATTTGCCCGTCAAGAGATTGGGCTTGCTGTTGGTCTGTAATTCAAGGCAAAGGTGACTTTGAGGGCTCTAAGGTTGAGCCAATTCAATGCTGCTTTCTCTCAGCATTCCATAGAGCAGGGTTTCTCAATCTCAATGTCTTCAAGCAGAAATGAAGAAAGTCCAGTGGCCTTCTGAAAAAGCACCTTTGCGGCAACCATGACTTAGATGTCTGAAGATCTCCATAGACATCCTGCTCTGTTAGCATTCCCAAACCTTTAGAAGGCCTCTGGAAAAATACCGTATTTTTCAGAATATAAGACCTATCTTTTTCCCCTCTAAAAGAGGGTGGAAATTTGGGTGCATCTTATGCACACAAATAATGAATGTAACTCCACCCACCCACCAGCCCCAACCCTTTGGCCTCTGCCTACCAGCAATTTACCTCCTTGCAGCAAATGGGGGCTTGCGGAGGCTGCAATAGGCTGTAGTAATCCCTGCAGCCTGACACAGCTGATGATCGGGAGAAATTGAAAGTGAAACTTGCTATTAGCTCCAGGTGGCAAATTGCTGGGAGGCAGAGGAAGATATTATTTTTCTTGTGCTAATCAGCTGTTTACTGTTTGCTGCAAGGAGGTAAGTCAATAACTTTAAATGCCCAAGGAATGTTCAAATTATTAGACTTATTATTATTATTATTTTGGATTCAAAAAGTTTTATTTCTTTTAAGACAAACATTTCATCATTCCTCAATCAGTGAGACATCGAAGTACAATTTTTTGTATGTCAAAATAGTTCTAGTTTACCACCAAATTCTTGTCTAGCCTAATATATACCCCTCCCTCCCTCCACCCCCCCCCAACCCCGCTCCTCCTTCCCCCCCCCCCCACGACTTCCCAGAACCCGTATACGGTATGGATTTCTAACAAACACAGTCTAAAATCTATTGAGAAAAAAAGAAATAAAGAAATTAATGACATTCTAGATTGACCTTAGCTTCTTCTTGCTGAACTAACTTTAAACAATTTAAATCATTTCTGATCTTAAGCATAGGCTAACTGGAATTTCTTGGTCCCGTATTTATTTTGTATATAGTCAATCCATTTTTTCCAGTCTCGTTTATATCTCTCATTTGAGTGATCTTTAAGATATGCCGATATTTTAGCCATCTCGGCTAAGTTTGTAACTTTCAATGTCCATTCTTGAGTTGTAGGGTTAGGGTTAGACTTATTTTTTAAAGACTGCTTTATTATTGTTCTAGACAGCTTAACAAAATGAAGAAGCTTTTTAAAATAGATGCTTGATCTGAAGAGGCCGAGTGCTATTGTCTCTTCTTTTAAATAGCAGAGAATAACATACACTTCCAGAAAGCCACATCAATTTTAACAGCATCTGTACAAGTATAGTCTGAAATGTAGCATCACAAACAGTGTATATCATCTGTACTGTTTGCTGTTTGGTGCAAGGAGGCAAATTGCTGGGAGGCAGAGGGAGATATTTTTCCCTTGTTTTCCTCCCCAAAAGCTAGGTGCATCTTATACTTCGGAGCGTCTTATACTCCAAAAAATACTGTAGTTGAAACCGTTGGATGAGTTTATTTGACATTATTGTTGTAGAGGAGGATGGGAAAAGTTGGAGAAGGGAGGCGAGTATGTTATATTGCTTTTTTAAAATCTTAATTGGCATATTTTAACCCACTCAGTGTTGACAGGGTTGCACAGAAGTGTTTTTTGCCACTGGCAGGGGAAGAGTCAGTCTCCAAAATTCAGAGTAGGCCTTTTGATTCCCAGTGCCCCTTAAAAACAAAGCTCAGAAACACTAACATAATGCAGGCCAAATGTGAAGGAAATGACTCTTACCTGTATCCACATTGTGGATAAAATAGACAGGTTGGTGTTGCAGCTTATATTTGCGGGTCATGTATGCTGAGCTGAGTTTTATAATTTTGCATCGGTCTGCAAATTATATTCAGTGCATCATTTTCATAACGTATGTGATAATGGGATGGTACATGGGCCCTAACTCTGCCTCCTATGGGACACTTGTAAGTGCCATAACTGTACAACTTCAAAATAACACAGAGAAACATTGGGTAGGACTACATTTTCCTGGCATCTCCTTCCTTCCTTCCTTCCTTCCTTCCTTCCTTCCTTCCTTCCTTCCTTCCTTCCTTCCTTCCTTCCATTGCTTTCTTCCTTTCTTCCTTCCTTCTGTCCTCCATCCCTCCCTCTCTTTCCTTCCTCCTTCCTTTTTCCCTCCCTCTTTTTTCCTCCTTTCTCCCCCTCTCTTTACTCTCCTCCTTTTTTCCATTCTCCCCTTTCTTTTTCTTCCATTCTCCCTCCCTTTCTCCCTCCCTCCTTTCTCTTTTCCTCCTCCCTCTTTTCCTCTCTCTTTTCCTTCCTCTCTTCCTCCCTTTTCTTCCTTTTTCCCTCCCTCCCTCTTTTCCTCTCTTTTCCTTCCTCTCTTCCTCCCTTCCTTTCTCGTTGTCTTCCTCCCTCCCTCCCTTCCTCCCTCTCCTTCCTTCCTTCCTTCCTTCCTTCCTTCCTTCCTTCCTTCCTTCCTTCCTTCCTTCCTTCTTTTCTCCTTCCTTCCTTCACTCCAGACTGAAATAGATATATTTAAATACCTGAAATTGAGCATCGTGGTTCAATTGTTCCTTTTTGGAAAAAAATGGCGAGTTATTACCCATCTGTTACATTCAAATCCCATTTTTGATTAAAATATTGAGTAAGGATTCAGTTTCAGGTTTTGATACTCCATATCTTTTCAGATCATCCATGGGGGACCAATGTCCACTTTGTTTTTAACAATTCACATCCATGTTTTATTTCAGTTAGACTGTCACTTCAGGGTATGGTAAAAACAAACAATGAAGGCAATAAATTCTCTTGAGAAGTTCTTCTCCTGATGTTTACAGTTCCATTTTCTTAACACTTATCATCATTTTCATATTTTCGTGGCTTTTCTTTTCAAAATCTGGGTTGTTCCCACCAATGCCAAATATTTTCAAACATTTCTGAATCCAGTTATGTGAAAAAGAATCAATAATCAGTTGTCCAGGGGTGGAATTCACTTACTTTCCCTACCAGTTCGCAAATGTGAGCATGTGCAAATCCACACATGCGCTCAACCTTCCATGCATGCGCGTTGGCTAAAAAAGGGCCTAAATGGGATGCCATAGAGCTAAGGCAGGTAGTGGGATCACCCGCAATTTCCACTACTGGTTCAGGCGAACTGGTCCAAACTAGCAGTGTTGTGGCCTACCAGCAGAGCTGACAGAAGATTTGGACACTGAGGAGGTTGGAGAGGAACATGGGCCAGTTCTGGAATCTGGGGAAGTCTCTGATGAGGGCTCTGTGTCAGAGGTAGAGAGGGGGGCCAGGGCCATATGCCAGTTATCAGCTGCCTTTGGAGCTAGACCGCAGTGAGGCAGAGGAACAACTGGAGCCTGTTCTCAATATGTGCATGTGCAGAGCTGCCAGAAGAAAAGAACATAAATCAGGGTCAACTTGGGAGTAAGGCCACAGGTGGACAATGAATGGCCCCTCCCAGAGGAAATAACAGAGGAGCAAAAGGGGAGTGGAGTTTGCAGGAGACAATTAGTTCGCTTAATTGGTTCACGACTCTCCGAGACTCCTTGCCAAGTTTTGCAGATATCGGCCTGGCAGCTCTCCAAGCCGGATAAAGTCTGTGACTGTAAATCCTCCCTTGAAAGACTTTGCTGGATGTGAATGAGCAGAATCCACAGTCAATGAATGAAAGGGGTTTTTGTCGGGACCAGGAGTTTGCTTCATGCTCTTGGGAAGCCTTGTTCAGAACAGGCAGAATACCACCTCTTCAGTTGTCCGTGGAGATTTTCAGTCATCTAGGTCATGGTTGTCCCAAAGGTGCTTTTTCAAGAGGCAACTGAACTTTCTTGCTTTTCTTTGAAGATGTTTCGCTTCTTATCCAAGAAACTTCTTCAGCTCTGAAGAAGCTTCTTGGACAAGAAGCGAAATGTTTTCAAAGAAAAGCCAGAAAGTCCAGTTGCCTCTTTAAAATACACTTTTGGATCAATAATCACTTGTTTCTCTAATTATGCACACATTATTGATGTGGAAGTTGGTTTTTTGTTCACCTGGACTTCTTTTTAGTGTTATTTTATCAATCAACAATTTCAGCAGATACTTTTTTGCTCAGGTGGATAGAATTAAGTTTTTTTAAAAGTAGTTTTTATTTCTCATATATACATTCACAATTATATGATCTCATAACATACAAATAATAATATGTATTTGTAACAATTTTTCTCCCCTACAATTGACAATATAATTGAAATTACTTTCTTACCATCCCATAAACCCATCTTATTTTACAACAATCCTACTTCTTCTTCCTTCCTTCCCTCCTTTCTTCTCTCCTTCTCTCCTTCCTTCCCACCTTCCTTCCCTCCTTCCTTCCCTCCTTTCTTCTCTCCTTCTCTCCTTCCTTTCCTCCTTCCTTCCCTCCTTCCTTCCCCCTTTTCTTCTCTCCTTCCTTCCCTCCTTCCTTCCCTCCTTTCTTCTCTCCTTCTCTCCCTCCTGAAGGAGGGAAGGAAGGAGGGAGGGAAGGAAGGAGGGAAGGAAGGAGGGAAGGAAGGAGGGAAGGAAGGAGGGAAGGAGAGAAGAAAGGAGGGAAGGAAGGAGGGAAGGTAGAATTAAGTTTTAAATATGTGACTCAAAATTGCAATTGCTAATGTATGAGCTAGCAATTTGAACATTGTTGACAAGGAAGTGTTTGCTTTCTATTTGCTTGCAATTACATTTTGCATCTTTCTTCTATTATTAAACATCTTCTACCAGTTGTCATCCATTCTTCAACTTTTCCAATTTATGATATTTTATTAAATTGAGGAGCTAATCTTTCATGGACAGTTGTCAGAAGTTTAAGCCCAAATCCACATACTTCATCTTTTTCTTGTGTACTCCACTTCTTCACTTTTTTTTTTTTTTTGCTAGCTTTTTAATAATTTCAGATGTGATGAGTGTATTATTCATTTTGACTGAGCCAATATTCTTCTCAATCTTTGGATTGTGATTTCAATCAAATATTGAAGGATCCCCAAAAAGTTTTCCATAGGTTTTGTATGTGATCTATTGACTTCCAAAGAAATAAATTAGTTTGGTTTTATTGGGGGGGGAACCATTCTGTAATTATGCTCCTGGAGCTTGTTTTACTATTAATATATACAAAAGGATATCGCTATCCTTAGTAAGGTGGGTAACTTGAAATGGCTGAGCAAATACAAACGTACTTTTCAAGTAGACAGCAATTTGATGTTACAACTGCCAAAACATCTTAGGGAGATATGTACGCAAGGGAGATTTGAACAGCTTGACACAATGGTCAGATATGGGAGATTCCATTCTATACTCTACAATAATCATCTCTGCATTTGTGGAGTGACAGAGGTAGAAGACCTGGCTTACATCCTATTTGATTGTTGCTTGAGTAAGGGGTGAGAGGTAGATACCTTGGTCTATATACCAAACGAAAGACCCATTGGGATCCTCATATCAGAACAACTTACCTTATGTGCATCCATAAGGGGAAAATAGAATTTAACACAGCACAATACTTAAACAAAATGGTTCGGTTGAGATTTGCATATGTGGGACTGATTGGAGTAGATTGTAAGGGTGACACCGAAATATAATTGTATGTCATTTTATTCTATTTTACATATTTATGTATTAAATTACATTGTATCTTATCCTATAACTATTGTATTTTACCTTACTCTTATTTTAAATTGTTTGTATAGGATTTTATTGGTGATAAGATTGGAAGTCTTTAAGAAGACTGGAAGTCTTTAAGAAGATGTTGGATAGCCATTTGTCTGAAATGGTGTAGGGTTTCCTGCCTAGGCAGGGGGTTGGACTAGAAGACCTCCAAGGTCCCTTCCAACTCTCCTATTGTATTGTATTGTATTGTATTGTATTGTATTGTATTGTATTGTATTGTATTGTATTGTATTGTATATGTGTTTAAACCTTTGATATGGCCTATAGGCTAATCAGTAAAGCTATCATATCATATTAATATATCAAAAATGTAAAATGGGCTGACTGCAATGCATATCCCATTCCTATTCGTCCTTTGTAATATACTTCCAGAAATTATTTTATTATGGCTTAAGCAGCAATCAATGCTGTTCGTTAAGCAATTGGCTCAAATTGCTCAAATGCAACACTTATTATTATCACATGTAATTCTTACAGACAGCAGCCCTGAAATTACCAATAATCCACAAATTTCCCGAAACTCCATAAAATCCTTGCTTTTGTAGTCTTTATTAAAATCCAGGTAAAGTCAGCAATCACATAGCAGAGGCTCTCTTTTTTAAAATATATCTATATATATGAAACATTTATTAATATTTATGTCCATTATTACTGAAAAGTATGCATCTACTCAGTGGTCAGGCAGGGTGGTTTGCAAACTCCAGGGGATTCAGTGTTGCCTCATTTATTATTAACTCGGCTCATGAATTCTGCTGCCATCCGAAATAGCCTTAAAACAATATAGGTGAAGCACATGCAGAATTCTTGCTTCTGCTTCTAAAATTGAAAAATAAAAAAATAAAATAAAGTTCTGGACAGCATGTAGATGTCATCAATTTTGAAGGGGAGATGACTGTTCTCAATCTCCTTCTTTCCTCTTGGCAAATGATGGAGTTTTATAGCCTGAAGGAATATGCAAATATTTATTGGGCAACTGTCTAAACAAAATGAAGAGGCTGAAGAGAGGAAAGTAAGTAGAGAATGTACACACACACACACACACACACACACACACACACACACACACAGAGAGAGAGAGAGAGAGAGAGAGAGAGAGAGAGAGAGAGAGAGAGAGAGAGAGATGGATAATAGCAAAGAAGAAGATTCTATATAAACCTTCAATTAGAAATAAGCATTCCATTTTTTTTAATATCTGTCCTCTTTCCTTTCTTAAAAAGGAAAAAAAAACACTTTGCCTGGATTTAACATATGCCAGTGAGATGGTAAAATCTTTTACTCATGGAGAAATAAGTAGTTCTGTCGCAGAAAGCTTCCAACTTCATTATTGAAAAACTCAGGAGTTCAACTGGTCCTGTTCACTCCTTGTATTCTCTCTCATCCTTCCAAGAAGTGCAGAAACAACTGGAGCTAAACAACTATATATTCTTCACAATAATCTCTTGAAATAAGTTGGGTTGACACATCCAAGCTATGCACTTCAAGCAGTGGGTGGGATTCAATTTTTTTTGCTACCGGTTGTGTGGGTGTGGCTTGGTGGGCATGGCATGGCTTGGTGGGCATGGCAGGGGAAGGATACTGTTAAATCTCCGTTCCCACCCCCCTCCAGGAGAAGATTACTGCAAAATCCCCGTTTCTTCCCAATCAGCTGGGACTCAGGAGGCAGAGAATAGATGGGGGCGAGGCCAGTCAGAGGTGGTATTTACCGGTTCTCTAAACTACTCAAAATTTCTTCTGATATTCTGCTGGAGGTGGTATTTGAAAAAGACGGTACCTGGAAAATATACTGTACTTTGTAGGGAAATGGAAATTTATATACAATGAGGAAAAGGAAAAGATGGAAGGAAAGAAAAGTGGAGAGATGAAGGGAGAGAGGGGAGTGGAGCAGAGGGGAGGAGAGGAGAGGAGGGGAGATAGGCCAAGGGAAGAGGAGAAGGAAGGAGACAGAAGAAGAGGGAAGCAGAGAGAGAAATGGATGGGATAAGAGGAGTAGGAGAAAGGGAAGGAGAGGGAAGTGGAGAAGAGGAGAAAGGCGATAAACATAAGTACCTTATTGTTATATATCAATTCTTCAACTATAATTATTATTCCTTAATTTTAAATAGAATATTCTAAATATTGAATTCATGCATACATCATTCCATTACATCATTCTAATCTGTTTAACAATGCTAAACCCTTATAGTATTGCATATATCATTCTATTATTCTTAAAATATATATAAAAAATCTTCAATATTTTCCGTTACCATGATTTTTTATCTAACCATTGATAAAACAAATCCCAAACCTTATAAAATTGTTCATCTTCTTGTTTCTAATTTCAAATGTCAATTTACTCATTTCCACACATTCCATTATTTTTTGGATATTTTCCTTCTGCCTTGGTATTTTCTCATTTTTCCAATTTTTTGCAAATACAATTCTAGCTGCTGTTAAAGACATTTCTTCATTTTCTAGGATGCAAATTTATGTGACAAAATTGAGCAGCCTGAAACCACCCAGTGAGCTTCTATGGCTAAGGGTAAACTAGGTTTGGGGTCTTTCTTTAATTAAATTGATGTGATTAATTAAACCTCTACATCAAGGCAGTTGATTAGCAAGCATCTTTTAAATAAATTGAATAACTGTGTTGTGATATGCTGTAATATTGAAAAATCCAGAAGGTGGCTCTAATGATGTGTCATTATTTTAAAAAAAAACAAAAACGCAAAAAGGGGGGTGGACTTTTTTCTTTCTTCATTGTCTATAAGAACACTAGAACCTCATCACACATACACAAAAAAAAACCACTCCCCCAAGATTTGGAGAAATTTAATTTTAAAAGTTTGTGGCTGCACAACTAGCAGGCTGTTGATTTCTGCCTTTTGATTTCAATTTTCAAAATAAATATATAAATTCATGCCCACCCTACATTCCTTAGTAAATCTCTCCCTCCTAAAGGTTTGATTATATTTGAAAAAGATGATACCTGGAAAATATACTGTACTTTGTAGGGAAATGGAAATTTGTGTACAACAAGGAAAAGAAAAAGATGGAAGGAAAGAAAAGTGGAGAGAGGGAAGGATAGAGGGGAGGGGAGCAGAGTGGAGTGGAGGAGAGGATGGGAGAAAGGCCAAGGGAAGAGGAGAAGGAAGGAGACAGAAGATGAGAGAAGGAGAGAGGGAAATGGATGGGAGAAGATGAGTAGGAGAGGGAAGTGGAGAAGAGGAGAAAGGAGAGGAGGAGAGGAAAAGGGAGGAAAGGAAAGGAGAGGAAAGGAGAGAGGTAAGAGGAGAAGGAGAGAGGGAAGGAGAGGGAAGTGGAGGGGAGAAGAAGAGAAGGAAAGAGAGAAGGGAAGCAGAGTGGAAAAAGGAAGGAAGGGAAGGAGGAGGAAAGAGACGGGAAGAAATGGATTGTCGTAAAACTGAAAATGTGATGTATTATATAAAGGGAAATGTATAATAAAAACATTTTTAAAGGGTTTGGTATTACTTCAGAAGGACTGTATTATCTAAAATAGAATTCTGTTTGGCAATTGTCCATATTTTGAATGCCCTTTTGTGTATTAGTAATAAATTTACTAATAAGATTAAGATGGCAATGAAAATATGGAGGCAAAATCCTTTCTATTTCAGAATGATGGCATACGTAAATATTGTATGGGGAAAAAAATGCCATGGAGCTCATTGAAAAATGTGTGTTTGCTAACAACATGGGAAGTGTTTATGGCTGTGAAGGCCTGGGCAGGGGGTTTCCTCCTGATATTTTTCTCTGCTGCACAAAACATATTATCAACAGGGGGAAAAAATCTGACCTTAGCTATTTTTAACCACTATATTAAAAAAAAAACATATATATTTCGTGCTACCAATATGTTCCAAAGAGAATTTTAACCAGTGTTGTTCATGATAAATATTTACAAATATTTGTCACATTCACTTTGGCATGCAACCGGCTTGGGTGGTGCATAACACCATAATATTTCCATTCTGATGGTACTCTTGAAACAATTGGGCACATCCATTATTCTTCTTCCCTCTGTGCTTATCTAGCTTGGTGATACGTATCTAGTTTTGTACTGATAGGAAATTAGCATAGACTTTGGTATAGCTTTATTGATTAGCCTATAAAGCTAAAGGTTCCCTTTGCACATATGCGCTAGTCATTCCTGAGTCTAGGGGGTGGTGCTCATCTCTGTTTCAAAGCCAAAGAGCCAACGCTGTCCGAAGACGTCTCTGTGGTCATGTGGCTGGCATGACTAAATGCCGAAAGTGCCCGGAACACAGTTACCTTCCCACCAAAGGTGGTTCCTATTTTTCTACTTGCATTTTTACATGTTTTCGAACTGCTAGGTTGGCTGAAGCTGGGACACGTAGTGGGAGCTCACCCCATTACACAGCAGTAGGGATTCGAACCGCCAAACTGCCAATCTTTATGATCGACAAGCTCAGCATCTTAGCCACTGAGCCCCCATGTCCCTACTACCCTATTAGCCTATAGGCCATATCAAAGCCCAAGGTTTAAACACATATCACCAATAAAATCCTATATCAATAATTTAAACTAAGAGTAGGGTAAAATACAATAGTTATGGAATAAGAGAAAATAAAATGGAATACATAAATATGTTAAATAGAATAAAATGATGTAAAATTATATTTTGGTGTCACCTTGAGAATCTACCCCAATCAGTCTCACATATGCAGATCTCAAGCGAAGCATTTTATTTAAGTACCGTGCTGTGTTAAATGCTATTTTCCGGTTATGGACGCACATAAGGTAAGTTGTTCTGATATGGGGATCCTAATGGGTCTTTCGTTTGGTATATGGACCAAGGCATCTGTCTCTCGTCCCCTTATACAAGCAACAATCAAATAGGATGTGAGCCAGGTCTTCTACCTCTGACACTCCACAAATGCAGAGACGCTCATTGTAGGGTATAGAGTGGAATCTCCCATATCTGACCATTGTCTCAAGCTGTTCGAATCTCACTCGCGTAAATATCTCCCTAAGATGTTTTGGCAGTTGCAACTTCAAATAGCTGTCTACTTGAAAAGTACATTTGTATTTGCTCAGCCATTTCAAGTTACCCACCTTACTAAGGATAGCTGTATCATTTTGTGCCGAGGTGGCGCAGTGGTTAGAATGCAGTACTGCAGGCCACTTCAGCTGACTGCTATCTGCAGTTCGGCGGTTCAAATCTCACCGGTCAAGGTTGACTCAGCCTTCCATCCTTCCGAGGTGGGTGAAATGAGGACCCAGATTGTGGGGGCAATGTGCTGACTCTGTAAACCACTTACAGAGGGCTGAAAGCCCTATGAAGCGGTATATAAGTCTAACTGCTATTGCTATTGCTATTGCTTTAATTATTTGGGCAGCTATTTAAAAAATTGTTCTCTTGTTACGCAAGGGACAGGAAGGCTGCAGCTTCTTACAAAATTTGTTAGTTTGGTGATCCAGAGGATTTGTGATTTGATTGATTAATGCTCACCGCCGCAGCAGCCTGTTTGCTGTGGTCTGTTCACCGCCACCCATTTGCCGTGGCCCGTTTGCCACTTCCGCTGCAGCCCATTCTAGAGCAGCTGGTTGGCATGGCACCCCCCCCACCCTGCCGCAGCTGTATAAGATGCACCAAAGTTTTCACCCACTTTTAATGGGGGAAGTGCGTCTTATACTCCAAAAATATGGTGTATTTCAGCAATGGAGGTCAGAAGTGAAAGAAAGGTATTGCATGGCTATCAAACAATGAAGACAGAGTTGGAAGAGAAGGCTTCTGAGAGAGAGAGAGAGAGAGAGAGAGAGAGAGAGAGAGAGAGAGAGAGAGAGAGAGAGAGAGAGAGAGAGAGAGATTCAAGAAAGGATTTACCTTGCTTCTTTCTCTCTTCCTTCCTCGCTACTGTGTCAAAACAGAGTGCTTTCTTTTCTAGTTGCAATCAGGAAAAAAAAATAAGTCAAAAGAAGCTTCGCTTGAAAAGCACTATAGTGTTTGAGTAGCAAAAAATAAGAATTAAGCAGAAATTGCATAGAGGGGCACTTGTAGTTCAAAAATATATATCTTTTAGAAATTGGTGTTGAATGTTCAGTGAATAATGACAGGTTGTACTGGGACTGTAGAAGCAACACTGTGCAATAACGTTTATATGCTATTTTTTTTTTTTTTTCAGGTAACAAAGAATACTCGCATCACAGAATATTTGAACTTGATGTTCGGGTCATTGAGTCACAGAGATGCTTTTTCGGTGAAGTATGTGCTTGTGTAGCTAAGGAAAGCTTTTCTTTTTTGCAGAAATTATCTACGTATATTCTATAAAAATTCTCTATTCCTCCATTGGAGGGTCTTCTACAAAGCCCATTTAGATGATCTCTAGGGTGACCACTGGTCAATATCTCAACCTTTCATAAAGACTGAGTGTGTATTTGCTTGAATGCAGAGGTTGAGTCTATTTGAGTGCCCACTGTACTCACACTAACAATCAGAGCCAATACAGACCTACTCTTGAATTTCATAAACTCCACATTCAAAATGTGGAGATGGAAATATTTTTTTTTTTAAAAAAAACTAAATAATCTAACAGGTTTCAAAAGCAGTAGCAATTTTCCTTTTTAATTTACAGCTTTAGCTTACAGAAAAACCTTTGGCGCCTTCAATGAATTGTTAACTTTAAAGGGTTTCTTCCTTTTATATATGTATGAACTCCGCTGTAGGCATGTATTCATGGTATGCTATATTTTTTTCCCTAAAATGCCATGATTGGATTTGGGGTGTAAATAAGTAAGTAAGTAAGTAAGTAAGTAAGTAAGTAAGTAAGTAAGTAAGTAAGTAAGTAAGTAAGTAAGTAATAAACAAACAAACAAACAAACAAACAAATAAATAAATCACGTTGCCTTTCTGACAATGGCTTATTTTAAATAACACAAGAACATCAAAAACAAAGTTGGAAGGCACTTTGGATGTCTTTCAGTGCAACCCCCCCCCCCCCGCTCAAGCAAGAAATCTTACACCGTTTCACACAAACAGAATAGAATAGAATAGAATAGAATAGAATAGAATAGAATAGAACAGAATAGAATAGAATAACAGAGTTGGAAGGGACCTTGGAGGTCTTCTAGTCCAACCCCCTGCTTAGCCAGGAAGCCCTACATCACTTCAGACAAATGCTTATCCAACATCTTCTTAAAAACGCCCAGTGTTGAAACATTCACAACTTCTGGAGGCATGTTGTTCCATGGATTAATTTTTCTAACGGTCAGGAAATTTCTCCTTCGTTCTAAGTTGCTTATCTCCTTGATTAGTTTCCACCCATTGCTTCTTGTCCTACCCTCAGGTCAGAGGTGGGTTCCTACCAGTTCGCACCTATTCAATAGAACCGGTTCATCAAATCTACTGAACCGATTAGAAGAGGTTCCACCAGTGGACCCGGAAAGCAGGCCACATCTACAGAAGAGGTTCCAAAATTTGTTTGAAACCCACCACTGGTCCCTGGATATGATTATTCTACACTATCATGCTCCTATTTATAAAACTCAGGGCCTCTGTGAAAGGTAAGGATGACTACTGTGTTTGTGGTGCAATCAGAACATTGCGTGTGTTGAAGTTGTTTTAACGCAAACCAAAGATGCCTTTTAAAAAACAAGCTTACATCATATTCTTATGCATGCCAGGGCTGTGTGTGAGGTAATTTAAGGTGGTTCTGACAAGTGTCGTCAGCATTTTCATATCCGGTCCCATGGGCGGCAAGCCACTCCCATCTGGTCACATGGGCAGCAAGCCACTCCCACAAAGGAGACCACACCCACAGAGTAGGTTCGAACAATTTTTGAAACCCAGCACTGCCTCAGGTGCTTTGGAGAATAGCTTGACACCCTCTTCTTTGTAGCAGCCTCTGAGATATTGGATATTGGCAACCCCTGAGACAATGTTCTTCATGTATTTTTAAAAAACACCACCTGGGAATGCTGCTACCATGTCTCCCCTAGTCCTTCTTTTCATTAAATTAGACATAACTGCTCTTCATATCTGGTGATTGGATTTGGAGTGTAAATAAATAAATCACCTTGCCTTTCAGGCAATGGCTTATTTTAAATAATAGAAGAAGATCAAAAACAGAGTTGGAAGGGACCTTGGAGGTCTTCTTTTGCAATCCCCTGCTCTAGCAGGAAATCTTATACCATTTCAGACAAACAGTTGCTGAATCTCTTCTAAAACCCTTCAGTGTTACAACTTCTGGAGGCAAGTTGCTCCACTGATTAATTGTTCTGACTGTCAGGATATTTCTGCTTAGTCCTAGGTTGGTTCTCTCCTTGAATAGTTCCCATCCATTGTTTCTTATCCTACCTTCAGATATTTTGGAGAATAGGTGGATTCTCTCGTCTTTGTGGTAGCCCCTGAGATATTGGAAGATTGTCATCATGTACTTCTTTTTCGTGAAAGTAGATATGCAATTTTTGCAACCATTTTTCATATGTTTTAGCCTTCAGCCCCCTAAATATTAAATAATTAAATCTTTAAGAAAGGTTATAAAATATATCCCTTCCTCTCCCCTTCCCTTGTTTCTCTCTTCCCCCTCTCCCTCCATCACTCTCTTCATCCTTCCCTTCCACTCTCTCCCTCTCCCCGCTCTCTCTGTACCTCAAGTCAGATAAAAGAACATTGGTCTAAGGCAGTGTTTCTCAACCTTGGCAACTTGAAGATGTCTGGACTTCAACTCCCAGAATTCCCCAGCCAGCGAATGCTGGCTGGGGAATTCTGGGAGTTGAAGTCCGGACATCTTCTAGTTGCCAAGGTTGAGAAACACTGGTCTAAGAGTAACATAACTTTATTATTGAAAGGTTTGAGTGCTTAAAACCTACACGAGAGATTAATTAATGTTCTCTAATAAATGTACTGAAAAGAAAATACATAGTTCTTTTATCCCAATGTGTTTATTTAGCAGTTCAAAACATTTTTTTGGCCCAGAAATGTCTGGATGTTGCAAAAGTAATTAAGAGAAGAGTCATTTTTAATGGAAGGCAACAACTAGACATTTATTTATTCATTTTTAATTCGACTAAACTGCATATCATTAATGTACTTCATTACTGGTTGACTTAAACTTCACGTGGAAAGTATCTGACTATAATATGTGCATAAATCACAGCTTTAAAAGTGAGTTGTGTTTCTCAGGGATTCTTTAATAAGGTATCTTACATAAAAATAACAATATTATCAAGAAGTTCCATATAGAGGTATGATTGAAAAAGAGTTCAGACTTCAGACTGAGTCAACTTTCTGCATGAAAAGCTGAACAAAACTGAACCACCAAATTCATTTGGATTGAATTGGAGTCAATTCAAGGAATCCAATACAATTTCTCGGCTGTTTCATCATTTTTAACCGTAATCATAATCAAAATGATGGATTAAGTTGACACTCCCTGTTATTATATTATTAACATTTAGGAATATTCCTGATTGGCCAAGTATGATTGGACACACACAAGGAATTTGTCTCCGGTACATAAACTCTCAGTGCACATACAAACAGCAAAATGATAAGTCATAGATCATAAACCATAAGATACAATCATAGCCGAGGTGGCACAGTGGTTAAATGCAGCACTGCAGGCTACTTCAGCTGACTGCAGTTCTGCAGTTCGGCTGTTCAAATCTCACCGGCTCAGGGTTGACTCAGCCTTCCATCCCTCCGAGGTGGGTAAAATGAGGACCCGGATTGTTGTTGGGGGCAATATGCTAACTCTGTAAACCGCTTAGAGAGGGCTGAAAGCCCTATGAAGCGGTATATAAGTCTAACTGCTATTGCTATTGCTATAACTCATAAAATACAAACAAGAAGTGATAAATCATAAGGTACCCATAGGATAAGGTAGTAGGAAAGATAAGAAGCTCTTATACTTTCTCCAAATACCGTTTTTTTTTTCAAAATACAACTAATCTTGACTTACTTTTAAAATTTACTTTTTAAAATTCACTTTTTAATTTAATACTAGCTGATAACCCAGCGTTGCCTGGGTATTTATTTATCCTAATCCATACATTTGTCCTCAAAAATAATCCTGCACCAAACATAATTTCAAATGTTGGATTTTCCCCCTTACCAGAGGGAGCCCCCTTGTGGAGTACTGTGAAGCTGTTACCATGGCAACTCCACTGCCCTGTACAGTAGAAGCCATTTTATGGCAGTATGGTAGAAGTTATTTTAAGGCACAACAGGCTGTATTTTAACGGAACACACTCCCAGTTTGGGGGTGGTGGTGTTAGGATGTCTTACCCCCATAGTATTTGTTTCCAGAGAGTAAGTCATCTGTCACATGCCTCCCAAACTGACTTGTTGTTGTTAGTTGCAAAGTTGTGTCTAACCCATTGTGACGCCATGGACAACATTCCTCCAAGCCTTCCTGTCCTCTACCATCCTCTGGAGTCCATTTAAGCTCACGCCGACTGCTTCGGTGACTCCATCTAGCCACCTCATTCTCTGTCGTCCCATTCTTCTTTTGCCCTCGGTCTTTCCCAAACTGAATTAGCCCAACCTTATTATCTTTGTTTGATGGAAACCTGGAGGAAAAGTGCCTATGTATTCCATCATACGCTCCTGAAGTATGCCATCTAGAGAAGGGACTGAAAAGGAAACTAATTTGTCATCTATGGTGGATAATAATTTTAGTGAATGGGCAAGCACTCTGTTATTGCTAATTATTTAGATGTATTCCTTTGATCTTACTGAATGACTGTTCCCACGGTGGCAAACATTGTGGAACTGGAGAAACTATATAGTTTTTCAGTCATCTTTTACAGTTGGGAGACAGAAAGCAATGTGAGAAAAAAATTGTGTTTGTGTGTGCGTGTGTGTGTGTGCGTGTGTGTGTGTCAGAGGTGGGTTCCTACCAGTTCGCACCTATTCGGTAGAACCGCTTCGTCAAATCTACTGAACCTGTTAGAAGAGGTTCCACCAGTGGACCCGGAAAGCAGGCCACACCTACAGAAGAGGTTCCAAAAAATTTTTGAAACCCA
>NW_028261390.1:65529753-65574753 GCF_051295495.1 Thamnophis sirtalis | reverse complement strand
CCTAGTCTAGTCTAATCTAAAATAATCTAAACTAATCTATCATCCAAAAGAACAAGTTTTTTAAAACATCCAAAGTCAGAATGACCTGCAGCTAAATTATGATAACACCAAAGCTGAGGGGGAAAAAAACTTTTCCCTTTTTCCAAATATATTAAATGAATGTTAATATTTCAGAAAAGAAAATGTACTCTAGATGCTCTTTCTTTGAAATTGTTGCTTGCATTTATCATCCCACCTTGATATACAGTCTTTCCGCGATGTTCAGTCAAATGAAATTCACCTTCCCCATGGATGAGAGATTAAAGATACAGACACACACACAGGTATATATTTGAAGTCGTGAAATTAGAAAGCTTCAAATGCTTGTGTTGGGTCCCTTTTGTGTTCTGCTAAAAGCTAAAAGCAAAATGCCCTTCCATGTGCTAGAGAAAGGATAAAAAAAAATCCATTTTAAATACTGAAGTACTTACAAAACCTTAAAAAAGGGGATCAGCAGTTTCTTTGAGAAATGAACCTTAAGGCTTCCAAAACAGAGGTGGTATTCAGCTGGTTCTGACCTGCTCTGGTGAAGCGGTAGCAGGAATTTTGAGCAGTTCAGAGAACCAACAATACCACCTGTGGCTGGCCCCGCCCCTGATCTATTTGCTGCCTCTCAAGTCCCAGATGATCGGCTGGGTCTTCTTTTGTTGCCCTGAACAGGGGAACAGGGCTGGAAAGCAGGTTAGTGGGGTGGGGGAGGGAATGTGGATTTTGCAGTATCCTTCCCTTGCCATGTGCACCAAGCCATGCCCACCAAGCCACATCCACAGAACCGGTAGTAAAAAAAATTGAATCCTACCACTATTCCAAAGGCTTGTGTTGATATTTACCTGCTATAACATCTTATATAACAAGTATCATAAAAATAAAGATTTTTTTTCAGCAGAGTTTGACACAACTGTACACTAGCACCCATTGAAACAACACATGATGTAGTGCACAAAACATAGAATCTAGTCAATACACACTCGTGCTCCAGCAGAAAATAAAAGACTCATTCTATTGTGGATTAAAATAATGTAATAATTTTGACGGTGTGATGCAGTGGTGGGATCCCCTTAGGTTTACCACTGGTTTGCAACTGTGAGCGCTCGTGCATGCTCACACCATGTGTGCATACGCCTTCCATGCATGCATACAGCCTTCCGCACATGCACTTTGCTCGCACACCCGGCCTACATGCGTATGACGTCAAAAATAAGGCTACTTATAGGATGCTGACATGGTCAGTTTATAATTTTTCCCCATACTTTTTCCCAGTGCTCCGATTCAATATTATACCTGAAGTTTTTACCCCAAATTATCATTGTTTCCTATAAGGAAAACATTTACAAAACGTTTTATAGGTAGCATTTACCGCCAGCGAGATTGGCCAAAATGTTCCCAAATAGATCTCCAAACTGTTGGAAATGTAACCACCAACAGGGGACCTTCTATCATATATGGTGGACGTGTCCGAAAGCCAAAGAATACTGGACGAAAATTCAAAAATGGTTAGAAGAAATAATAGGACAAAAAATTGACATGAAACCTGAGCTGTTTCTTCTAGGAATAATAATAAAAAAATATATCAGTAAGGATGTCCAATATTTAATGCTTCAGATAATCACTGCTGCCAGAATTTCATATGCCCAAAGTTGGAAACTAAAAACCATTCCATCAAATGCAGAAACCATAAAAAAGGTGTTAAATGCTCAGAAATGGACAAACTAACAATAGAACTAAAAGACAGAGAGGAAACAGAATACTGCAAGATATGGAAAAGGTGGTATAAGTGGCTCGAAAAGAGATGTAAAATCAACGCATAAGGAACACAAGGCAAACACTATGAAAAGAGATGTCATATACTTAGCAATAGAGATGGAAATATTGTATATAGATGTATGTATTGTAAAAATGAGAAAGTGTGAAACAAAAAAGAATATGTATAAGACATAAAATGGAAAATGGAAAACCCGAAATTAGAAAAAAGAAATACCAATAACAGAAAAGTGTAAAAGTGTAATTGTGGGGGGGAAATGATGCTACTTCGTATGTTTTGGAGCCAGGGTGCGTGGGCGGGTCCACTCACAGTTCTGTGCTACCAGTTCGGGTGAACCGGTCCAAACTATCTGAATACCACCTTTGGTGTTGTGGCTCGGTGGATAAAGACACTGGAAAGCTGACAACCCAGATTCGAGACCCAGCTGCCATGTGATGGGATGAGCTCCTGTTACTCGCCTCAACTCCTGTCCACCTAGCAGTTCGAAAGCATGCAAATGCAAGTAGATAATTAGGTACCACCAGGGGGAAAGTAATGGCTGTTAGTGCATCTCAGTGTATAATAATGCTGGCCAAATGACTATGGAAGTGTCTTCAGACAATTCTGGCTCCCTTGGTTAAGAAAAAGCAATAGCGCTTAGACTTATATAGCGCTTCACAGTGCTTTACAGCCCTCTCTAAGCAGTTTACAGAGTTAGCCTATTGCACCCAACAATCTGGCTCTTCATTTTACCCACCTCAGAGGGATGCAAGGCTGAGTCAACCTTGAATCTGGTGAGATTTGAACTCCCAAATTGCAGTCAGCTGGCAGTCAGCAGAAATTAACCTGCAATACTGCACTCTAACCACTGCACCTCCATGCCTCAAGGGGAGGTGAGCCACCACCCCTCTAGAGTTGGACACAGCTGGAAACGGGAAAACTTTAGCTTTAATAATTTAAGCAACAGAACGAGGAAATGTATTTGACAATGGAGAAGAGAGCAGAATCAACAGGTAACAATTGATAAACTGAATGGGCATTTTCAGAAGATCACTAGCCTTGTATCCCTGGAGGAACTGCAGATTATCAATACCGCACTCAAAAATGGAGGACATTTCTATAGACATCAACCTCTGGGTTCCACTTAATGGCAACTCAATAATTAACCTTCAAGAATCAAATGATGCCCCCTCCAAATGTAATTAAGCAATCACATGGACTGCCACTCTAGATATAAAATTGCCTGGAGGGTGATCCATGAATCAAAATTTAGATTGTAACCTTGTCACTCTGAGCAGCCTTGCTATCGATAGCCAGTATTACAGGCTCATATTGAAAAGAGTTGGGGGAAGAAAATGGGTAACACTAGTCTTCTAGAGGAAATCACTGTCTGAGATTCTAAACAATTGCAAGTTTATAGTACTGGCTTCTGACCTCATCGTCAGCAACTCTCACTGGTTTTCTAGTTAAGATGAAACAGTCCACAAGTATAACCGAGAGAAAATTGACAATTCAATTCATAATAGAACTGGAAGAGAGCTTGGAGGTCTTCTAGTCCAACCCCCAGCTCAAGCAGGATACCATTTCAGACAAGTGGCTGAATCCCACCCCTGCATGTGGTCCTGTCCACCACTACATCATCTTTCCTAGAAGCTTCCATGTTGCCAGTGCCTTTCTCCCCACTTGGAGCTGAACCCAGATGGACATTCCGGTTCCACCACAAACCCACGGTCGACTAAAGCGCGCTCGACGAAACCGCGTACCTGACGTCATCACAGCGCGACGAAAAAAGCACGCTGTGAGCGGTAAAGATAAAATTAACGCTTAAACCTAAACCTAACCCCCCCAAACCTAACCCTAAACCTAACCCTAAACCTAACCCTTAACCTAACCCTAAACCTAACCCTTAACCTAACGCTAAACCTAACGCTAACCCTTAACCTAACCCTAAACCTAACCCTAACACTTAACGTAACCCTAAACCTAACCCTAACCCTTAACCTAACCCTAAGCCTAAGCCTAAACCTAACCCTTACCTTTATGTGAATCGGCTTGCTTTAAAAGCGCTTTTTAAAGCGCCCTTTTTTCTCCGCGGTCCTTGTTGTCGCGCTGCTGATGACGTCAGCGACGTGCTTTAATCAGGCGCGCTTTAGTGGACCGTGGTTTTGTCGTGCCATGGGACATTCCTTCCAACAAGAAAAAAAAGTGCAGAGAAGAGCAATTAACACGATTAAGGGCCGGGAGACTAAAACCTATGAAGTCCTACCATGTTTCCCCAAAACTAAGACAGGGTCTTATCTTCTTTTGACACACACCCCTCCCGAAATAAGCACTTGGCCTTATTTTCAGGGAGATCTTATTATTTTTGAGGTGCAGAAGGCATCGAGCGTGGTCATCTCATAGCTGCTGCTGTGTTGCAATATTTTCGGGAAGGGCTTATTTTCAGGGGAGGGCTTATTTTAGCACATGTGCTCAAAAGCCTGATTGGGCTTATTATCTGGGGAGGACTTATTTTCAGAGAAACAAGGTAGGTACAAGAAGACCTCCAAGGTCCCTTCCAACTCTATTCTGATTCTTGATTTCAGTCAGCATTGCTGTACATCAAAATGTTTCCAGCTCTCTCCATGTACAACTATCAAAACAAACTCTTTATTAAAACAGCCACCTCCTCATAATTCATTATTTGAAAGCTGATGATTGCCTGATTCTTGCTTTTCCTTAAAAGAGGCACATAAAGCTAAGTCATACAAAACAGACAAATTAAACATTCTTCCACTCCGGGGTATCATTAGGGACATCATTCATTTAGGCCCCATTCCAGTCCATTTGTATTCATCATCTTAACTAGGTTTTTCTGCCACTGCTCGGGACAGGAGAGGAGAGGAGAGCTGACTTGGCAGCTAGTGTTTTGCGTCTTCAAAATGCCACCAACTTTAACATGCTCGGAGGCTTTCAATGACAACGCTGACAGCCCCTTAGCTCCCAAGCAAGCCTTCTTTGAAATACTGCAGGATCCAAGCCTGACTGTGAAAGTAAAATTAGCAGCCTGCCCTGACCAGTGGCACCTATCGCCTTTTCTTCCCCAAATCAGTTGTTTGGATGAGAGGAAAAAGAAGCAGGGCTGAATGAGGGATGAGATAAACCATGCGAACTCTTCCATTTTTAATACTTGTTAATGGAATGATTTATATATACGAATATACTATATATTTTGACCAATAGAAAAGCTGTGTAGGAGGTCAGCACCCACCCCTCTCCTAGAAAAATGAAATATTTTAGGAAATATTAAAAGGGCAGAATATTTCCCTGAAAAGGGAGGCAGAAATGCAGCTCCCCTCCCACCTTTGTCAATGGGCCATTAAGGCCTGAGCCAGTGTATTCTACATAACAAAAATCTATCTCCTTCAGGCAGAGCCATAGTAGGAATTGCCCAAAGCCCTTTCAATAGTTAGTTAGACTTATATACCGCTTCATAGGGCTTTCAGCCCTCTCTAAGCAGTTTACAGTCAGCATATTGCCCCCAACAATATGGGGGCCGGGTCCTCATTTTACCCACCTCGGAAGGATGGAAGGCTGAGTCAACCCTGAGCCGGTGAGATTTGAACAGCCGAACTGCTGAACTGCAGTCAGCTGAAATAGCCTGCAGTGCTGCATTTAACCACTGTGCCACCTCGGCTCTATACATTACATCATCACGCATCAGAAGAGTCAATCAAGCTTGGGTCTCAAAAGACACCCTACAAAGTTGCCTCTGCATCAGAGGTGGGTTCCTACCGGTGTGGTATACTTCGGCCGAATAGGTAGTAATGCCGGTAGGAACCCACCCCTGCCCTGCATGGCCCCATGGGAGCCTGACAGCCAATCAGAACACAAGCTCAAAATCAAAGCCCAACAGAGGGCATAAAACCCAGGCACTCCCAGCATCTCTTCCCTTTTTTGCCCAGGATTTCAAGCCATGTGGTCCCCTCCATCATCAATAAACCTTCTTTCCAAGCAACTTCCATGAATCCGGTGTCTTTTACCCCACTTGGAAATGGGTATTTCTTCCAACGGCTGCATTCCAAATCAGTAAGAAGACCCCACAGAAAATGACATTGCCCTGAAAGGAAGACCCAGCCACGATCCTTCTGTCATTGCATCCTCCGAAATAGCAAAGGAACAAATTTGTTACAGAATTGGTTGTATGGATTCCCACCGTGTACAACATTTTGTTTCCATATTTCATATATTTGCCTTGGGTTATATGGACCTCCTCCTCCTCCTCCTCCTCCTCCTCCTCCTCCTCCTCCTTTTTTGTAAAATTCATCCAAAAGGCACTAAGAATAATGAACTTTCAAAACATAAAGTAATAAAACAATACAAGATCAATTTTCTTTCTCAAAAACCTTCAGAAAATTTCCAAAACTTTGAAAATGACCTCAAAAAAAAATCATGATTAAGCCGGTCAGAATGTTCCTCTGAAGGTACCTTATGCAGGTCAGAAAGTATTTTTCATAATGCAAACATTTCCAATTTGAAGTCACATTTAATCATCTAGATGAAATGCGGTATCTTGTTGAGATATGACTCCCTCCGCTGAATGAATGGCTTTGACCTTTATTACTTTCATCCATTTCAACCAAATCTGCATCTCTTCTTATACGTTCATCATAAAGCCCGAACTATAAATTACGTGGAGCAAAAGGTATTATGAGATTTGATCATTCTTTTGATACCCCTTGGGGGGCGGGGGGAACATGCAGTCTTCCTCCCCTAAACAGACTGACAAGTGCCTGGAAGCTAGGAGAACAACACTTAACTCAAAATGATAGAAAATAGCAGTAAAACACCAGTGGGGATCAAAAGGCAAAAAGCATCTGAAGACCCATATTTGATTTCTGGCACACTCAGCTCCAAAACGATAAATCAAAAGTTAAATGTTATGAACTGGCATTACAAAGATGGCAACCGTTTTCGAACAAGGAAAAGATTGAGGTGACTTCCATTTCAACCCTGATATAGTTGGCAGGTTTTATATATATATGGCTTTTTTTTCTCTCCTGCAGCTGTTATTCCACCTTTAATCCTTTAAGAGATTCTTCCTTGTTTTTGCTTCCTGTTTTTTTAGAAAACAGACGGGCAGAGTCAGAAAAGGAAAGAGGAAGCAAGCAATACGTCTCCCCAACACAAAGTAGTGTAGGAATGCTCTTTGTATTGGCCTACACAATTCTGGGAGCCTACAATGCAAACTTTCATTCTGATGAGTGTGGCTAGTAATTAAAGGTGAAGGTTCCCCTCGCACATATCTGCTAGTTGTTCCCAACTCTAGGGGGCGGTGCTCATCTTCGCTTCAAAGCCAAAGAGCCAGCTCTGTCCAAAGACGTCTCCATGGTCATGTGGCCGGCATGACTAAATGCTGAAAATGCATGGAACACTGTTACCTTCCCGCCAAAGGTATTTTTCTACTTGCATTTTTACATGCTTTCAAACTGCTAGGTTGGCAGAAGCTGGGACAAGTAACGGGAACTCACTCCATTATGTGGTGCTAGGGATTTGAACCGCTGAACTGCCAACCTTTCTGATCGACAAGCTCAGTGTCTTATCCACTGAGCCACTGTGTCCCTTGGATATCGGCAGGGAAAAAATGCTTTAAAATCTAAAAAAAGAGCTGGAAATGAAAAAAAAAAGTTGGCCATGCCCACCCAGTCACATGACCCATTAAGTCATACCCACAGAATCAGTGGGAGGGGTTAGATTTCACCAATGGCTTAGGGTCACATGGTAGTGTCTTCCAATACTTGAGGGACTTCCGTAGAGAAGAGTCAATCTATTCTCTAAAGCAGGACAAAAACAACGGGTGGAACATCATTAATTAGAGATCCAATCTAGAATTAAGGAGCAATTTCCTCACAATGAAAACAATTAGTCAGTGGAATGGCTGGTCTCCAGAAGTTGTGGATGCTCCAACACTGGAGATTTTCAAGAAGAGACTGTACAGTCATCTGTCTGGAATAAAATAAGACCCCCTGCTTGAGCAGGAGGGAGGACTAAAACAGTGATCACCAACTGGTGGTCCGTGGACCGCTGGTGATCCGTGAGAAAATGTTGGTGGTTGTCCCCAAGGTGCTTTTTATCAAAAGGCAGCTGGGCTTTTGTTATTTTTGCTTCAAACCAAAATAAAGTCCAGTTGCCTTTTGAAGAAGCACCTTTGGGACTTCTTGGTCAGTATCTTAAGGGGGGGAAAAATACCCCTATCCCAGAGAGAAGAACTATTGCATTCAGGCAGCACATTTTAACAGAAAAGAGGTCAAGCATTACTACACTAAAAAAAAAAAAAGGCAGCTTTCGTACGGCATTTCTACGGAATGAAGTAGCTACTGACTGATTTTCTCTGGAAAAAGAAAAAGAAAAAGATCTACAAAGACTGAAATAAAGAAAAGAAAAATGAAGTTTTCTTCCCCCCCCCCTATTTTATGAATACATGAAATGCATACAAATAAATGGGGTTGTTAGGACAGGGACAGTCAGCACATTGGTCCCCTTACCGACCTCTTAGGAATAGGGTGAGGTCGACAGTAGCCAGTCTAAAGTTAAAGTTTTTGGGGGGTTGGGGAAGAAACCACAGAGTCAGGTAGAGCATTCCAGGAATTGACCACTCTGTTGCAGAAGTCGTATTTTCTGCAATCGAGTTTGGAGCGGTTTACCTTAAGTTTGTATCTATATCTATTGTGTGCTCCTGTGTTGTTGTGCTTGAAGCTGAAGTATTCATTGACAGGTAGAACATTGTAGTAGATAATTTTATGCGCTACGCTCAGGTCAGGCCAAAGACGGCGTAGTTCTAAGTTGTCTAAGCCCAAAATTTCAAGCCTGGTGGCATAAGGGATTCTCTTGCGAGCAGAGAAGTGGAGGACTCTTCTCGTGAAATATCTCTGGACTCCCTCAATGGTATTAATATCCAATATGCAGTCCGGATTCCAGACAGATGAGCTGTATTCGAGAATTGGTCTAGCAAATGTCTTGTATGTTCTAGTTAGCAGTACAATATTATCAGGAAAGAAGCTACACAAGATTAGGTTGACAACTCTTAATGCCTTTTTGGCGATCTTGTTACAGTGGGCTCTAACACTTAGATCATGCATAGACTTTACAGGGATGGATATATTATTTACAAGGAGCTAAAAGTCCCACACCCATTTTGCAGCATAACATATTCTGAAATGGAGCAGGGAGGAGATAATCTCTTCCCGTTCCATCTACATCTGGTTTGTGAAGAGAGATAATTACACTAATTATGCTGCCTGGGAAATCAACACACAAAGGGTGAGACAAATTTATTTGCTAGCACAGTTGCAGATGAGAGGCTCAGTTTCACGTCAACTTCCTGGCCTCCAAGATGTCATCATCCATTCAGAATCTAAGCAAGGAGATAAGCAACAGGAAAATAAATCTGGAAGAAAAGCAGCTTTATGTCAGAGCAAATAAGTCCCGAATTAAACTTGGGGCTGGGATCTAATTTACTCTCTGAGACCTTGAGATCTCAGAATGAACAGCTTCCAGTTCTCCTGACATTGGGATTTAGTTTGCATATGTCACAGAGGGAGAATGCCGAATGTTACACAGAAGATGGCTGCGTAGCTGGAAGATTAGGAAACAGAAGTGTTGAGATATATAATTTTTTTTTATTACAAATTCCGTGGGGAATGAATTAGGACTTTACAGATGCACAAACCTCTCTAGTACTTGTCTATCTTCAGGTTAAACAAAACCCAATCCTTGCAATTAGGAGAAGAAAATGTAATTGAATTTGCATGCAGGCGTCGTCAACTGCATTGATAAAAGAACTTCTAATGAAGAAATCTGTTGTTGTTGTTTAAAAAATACCTGCATTAGGGAAGATTTATGGACTAAAATTCAGCAAGATGAGTTTTGTTAAGAATGGGACAACTGGGCTTCTATGGAATGTTTAGGTAGGTAGGAGAAAGGAAGGAAGGAAGGAAGGAAGGAAGGAAAGGAAGGAAGGAAGGAAGGAAGGAAGGAAGGAAGGAAGGAAGGAAGGAAGGAAGGAAGGAAGGAGGCATTCCCACCTGGAGGCAATTCTAAAAATACGGTCCACAAAAGACCAATTTTTTGGCTTAATGTCAAGGTTTCAGCATAAAATATCAACTTTCCATCATTTCCCCATTTGACATAATTGGCCTCTTACCATGGCAATTCCACAGCACTGTACAGTAGAAGCCGTTTTAAGGCACAACAGGCTGTATCTTAACAGAACACACACACCAAAGGAGGTTAAGATGTCCTACCCCCACAGTATTTGTTTCCAGAGAGTAAGCCATCTGTGTACCAAGTTTGGTTGAAATTGCTCGAGGCGTTCCAGAATTATGCTGGAACATAAACACACACAAAGAGCCATTTTTATATCTATAGATGTCTATTCCCCATTCGATGGCCATGTTTTATTTCTTTGTTTTATTTGGTTTTGAGTGTATTATATCAGGTCACTGTTTACACTGCCCAGGGTCATTGATGAATTGGGCCACCTTAAAGTACAAAATAGAAACAAACGCATTCTTAATTCCAGGAGGTCTGTTGAAGCACCAACATTACCTATGGCTAATTTGTGAACTCTAGCTAGACCAGACTTGTCCTGTGTTCATTAACAGAAAGGCTCCTAAATGGGAATATAATGATTTCCTGTTTATAAAACCGCTTAGCATGCCAGCTGCCTGAGGAAGAGAACAAGCTGTCCAAACTCCAAGATGTCTGGTAGGCAGACAGCCTTTTGTGTGTGAAGGATTTCCAGCAAGAGGTTGCTCAGAAGGGATTTCCGTCACCTCTGCCTTGGCTCTGTTGAAGGGGCTTTTGAACACATTAATTGTCTTATTGTGGCAGATCTCCAGCATGCTCTTGCAAACTCTTAGGTTGCTCTGGATTGCTTCTTCAGTTAAGATGAAGTAGACAAAAAAAAATGGAGAAAGAGCTGGAACATCTAGCAAGAGTTTTCTTGAGCTAGCTATAAGCTCAGAGACATTAGCTATTCAGATTTTTGGCTGAAGGACAACACAGCGATCAATAGGAAGAGAAAAGGAACTGTACCTTTTCCATTTCTTCCAAAGCATTTTGAATAGTTCCCAAACTTATTTCATTGGCTTTGGGTTTGTTGTTGGCCTTCAAAGCAAGTCCTTCTAACCAATGAGTTTCTCTTTTCTTGCTCTCTTTTAATGATCTCATGTGATTTCATATATGTATATAGATATCAGCGGTGGGATTCCCTTCCCTTCCTTTCCGGCTTGCAAATGTGAGTGTGCGCGCATGCTTCACTCGCATGTGCCTCATCTGCACATGCGCACCGCCTTCTGTATATGCGCAGGGCTCGTGCATTATGATGGGGTGGGTGGGTGGAGCCTCCTGCAGCCGCCACTATGGAGAGAACTGGCTGAATACCACCTCTGATTGATATGTGTGTGTGTGTGTGTGTATACATATGTATGTGTGTGTGTGTATATACATATGTATGTATGTTTTTTATTTGTGCTGATAAATAAGTAAAGGGAGACTAGTATAGATCTATTTCAAGCTATTTAGCTCTCATCAGCTAGCCATATGTATGTATGTATGTATATATGTATGTATGTATGTATGTATGTATTTAAGTGTGTGTGTGTGTGTGTGTGTGTGTAATTTAACAAAATGAAATATCAACCATTCTCTTTGCTGTCCTCTATTTTAGTCTATGTGGAGTTCACTGAAGCGTACTGATTTGTAATTTCTTTCTCTCTCTCTCTCTTTCTCTCTTTTTCAAGTGTATGAATTTCATAGGGAATGAAACTCTACGGAAGAGGAGGCAGTATCATCGTGATAAGCCTGATACTTGTTCTCCAGATAAATGCCCGTGAATTCTGCCTTCGTAAGTCTGGAGGTGCAGACAGATCTCTCTTTCCACTTCCCTGAAAAAGCAGATTTTTCTCATTACAGGAAGATAGTTCTGAACATAGACTGTTGTGTAAATGTGGACTTCATGCAGAGATTCCACTAAAAGGCTGTAGGGTTGTTATGGTTTTTCTACGAACGAGCTAACAAGATATATCAGTACTGAGAAGTGGAGTGGAAGTGAAGGCATGAAAGGGAAAGGGATAGATAGATAGATAGATAGATAGATAGATAGATAGATAGATAGATGGATGGATGGATGGATGGATGGATGGATGGATGGATGGATGGATGGATGGATGGATGGATGGATGGATGGATGGATGGATGGATAAATAGATAGATAGATAGATAGATAGATAGATAGATAGATAGATAGATAGATAGATAGATAAGGTGAATCCACAATGTGTCTGTTGACAGAATTGTTTATGGAGTGCCAGGCTTTGATGAATTTATGAGCATGGCAAGTGATATGATCAATGATTTTTGTGTCTGTTGTGTTGTTTGGTGAGGAGGTTATTCCATAGGAATAAATAAGATAAAGGTTCCCCTTGCACATATGTGCTAGTCATTCCTGATGCTAGGGGACGGTGCTCATCTCTGTTTCAAAGCAAATAGCCATCTCTGTCCAAAGATGTCTCCATGGTCATGTGGCCGGCATGACTAAATGCCAAAGGCGCATGGAACACTGTTCCCTTCCCACCAAAGGTGGTTCCTATTTTTCTACTTGCATTTTTACATGCTTTCGAACTGCTAGGTTGGCAGAAGCTGGGACAAGTAACGGGAGCTCACTCCATTACGCAACGCTAGGGATTCGAACCACTGAACCGCCAACCTTTCTGATCGACAAGCTGAGCATCTTAGATACTGAACCACCACATCCCTTACTCAGTAAGTCTCAGCGAGTCTACCAAAGTTTCAAAATGTTGAAGTGTCAGAAGGTCCTGGGTAAGCCAACTTACTAAAATTATCTCATGTCATGCATTCTCTACTTAGTATTTACTCTCAATGGCCTCCCAGACAAGGGGAAATCTTTAAACAGAACCCTAGATATCAGTTGCTCAAACCGACATGGAGTTAGATATAAATCTCTGAGTTGGCTAAAAACAAAACTATTTTCCAATTTGAAACACGCCTGTCATAAGAAGGGCCTATTCTAGAGCAAGACTTTAGTGGGGTTTTTTAATCCATGGCCAAATATGAGAGGACACACACAGGTGGCAGCTAAATTATTGCTTATGTTTTATTTCATTGTCAATTATATGTGTCTCCACCATTAGACTTGGTGTTGTGGCCCACCAGCAGAGCTGGCAGCAGATTCAGACAGTGAAGAGGTTGGGGAGGAACATGGGTCACTCCTGGAGTCTGGGGAAGGCTCTGATGAGTGCTCTGCATTGGAGGCAGAGATGGGGCCAAGGCTGTCTGACAGTTCTCAGCTGCCTTTGGAGTTGGAGATCAGTGGGGCAGAAGAACAGCTGGAGCCTGTTCCCAATGTGTGCATGTGCAGAGCTGCCAGGAGAAGGAGTTAAGGGACAAAGGTCGACTTGGGAGTAAGGCCACAGGTGGATGATGAATGGCCCAGAGGAAAAAAAAGAGGAGCAAAAGGGGAGTGGAGTTTGCAGGAGACAATTAGTTCACTTAACTGGTTCGTGACTCTCAGAGACTCCTTGCCAAGTTTTGCAGAACTCGGCCTGGCAGCTCTCCAAGCCAGATAAGGTCTGTGACCGTAAATCCTCCCTTGAAAGACTTTGCTGGATGTGAATGAGCAGAAGTCACAGTCAATTAGTAAAAAGGGGGTGTTGTCAGGACCAGGAGTTTGCTTCATGCTCTCAGGGAGCCTCGGTCAGAAGAGCACCTAAAATATTGCTTGTGTTTTGTTTCATTGTCAATTATATGTGTCCCCACCCTTAGACGTGGATAGCTATTAACTCTATTGGAAATCTCAGCCCACTGGCATTTGAATCATAGATTGTCTTATTTCCTCCTGGGCTCTAATCTATATACTGTAAGCAGAACTGCTAAGTTTATAATTAAGGCAGTCAAGCTAAGAAATCCAATATATTGAACAATATAAGGCAGATCCTTTCATCGGATTGCTGAGTCCTTGTATTACCATCCTGTATGCAATTTTATTGCTGCCTTTCCTTTTATCTAATTATCCAGCATCTATTTTCTTTTTCTTTTGATTGGATTGATATACTCGTAAGACTAATCAATTGATACCGTATTTTTATTCCGTCCCGGTGTTGATGGGTAAGTGCTGTTGTGCCGAAGATTTGGGCATGGAATTTGTTGTGACTCACTGGCAGTCAGTGGAGCTGGCAGCAGATTCGGACAGTGAGGAGGTTCGGGTGGAGTATGGGCCAGTCCTGGGGGGTTGAGGAAAGCTCAGAGGGCTCTGGGTCAGAGCAGAGAGAGAGTTAGACAGCAGTGAAGCAGAAGAAGAGCTGGAGCCAGTTCCCAGTTTGTGCATGCGCAGAGCTGCCAAAAGACAAGGATAACTGTTCTGACCCCCCTCCTTCGCTCGTTCAAAGACGACAGGCAGACAGACTTAAAAGGAAAGAACTTTATCAGCTTTGGCTCACGTTGGCTGCGAGCCCAAAAATAAACATAAATAAAGTCTCTGGCAAGAAGATAACAGAATGCAAAAACAAAGATCTCTTACGGCCAAACCAGGTGTACAGAAAGAAAGCAAATCACTTATCCAAGTGCCTCTCACAAACAAACCACGACCAAGGAACGATGAACCATGAACGAACGACGAACGTTGACTTCTGCAACCAGGGCGTGGCACCATCAGTCCTTTTATCTCCAGAAGACCACACTAACGAGCCCCAGCTGCATTGTTATTCCTGCATCCCGACTCAACTCACAGCAAACTTCTGCTGAGTCACAACAGATAACTAAAAAAGCAGGGTCGACTTAAGAGTAAAGCCACACCTTGGAGGTGATTGGCCCCTCCCAGAGGAAACAAAGAGGAGCGAACAGGGAGTAGGCTTTTGCAGGGAACAATTCGTTCATTTGATCTGGAACGTTCTGTTTGTGACTATAAGACACTCCGTGCCAAGTTTTCCTTCGCCCTGTGTTTGGAAACTATTTATCTGGCAGCGCTCCAAATGAGATAAGGTGCGCGTGGATAAACACTCCTCTGAAAGACTGTTTGCGAAAGCCTTGCTGACTTTGAAGGAAAGGAATACACAGTCGTGTAAATAAAAGAGGTTTTGCCAGGACCGAGACTCTGCTTCTTGCTTTCTAAGGAAGCCTGGGTCAGAACTGCAACATTGGACGTTTTTAAGAAGATGTTGGATATCCATTTGTCTGAAGTGGCGTAGGGTTTCCTGCCTAAGCAGGGAGTTAGACTAGAAGATCTTCAAGGTCCCTTCCAACTCTGTTATTCTATTCTAAATATTAAAACGTTCTTCTGAGTTCAGAATTGCTGGGGGGGGGGGAGTGTATCCTGGAATGCACATTTCCCTAAAGTGTAAACAAAAACATTCAAGCGTTGCTTGTTATATTTACCTAAATTCTATTTTTGTTATTGCTGTTGACTTGTACATCCAGCATAGTTTTGAATCTAAATCTGATGTGTGAAGTGTTTCCGAGCTCTGCCATGGCCAGAAGGAAGCCCTTGATGCTGCTTACATTGATTCGGCTGTCAGAAAGCAATTTAATGAAATCCGGGGAAATGTCAGTTACCAAATATACATCAGAGGTGTTATTAGCTTAAAAGGTAGCCTTTCAGCTCCCCTGCACAGCAATGGTGTTTCTAAGGAGCTTTGGTGAAAACTACTCATGGACATTAGAAATGAAAACATCGGACAACCCCTAAACCATTAGTAGGGCATGCAAGATATCACCCATTGCTCTTCCAGGATCCAGCATGCTGGCCAGCTGCTTTTCACACATGCGGGAGTGCCAGAAACTGGAAGAGCAGCCACCCAGTGCACCTGCGCACGCTAGGAAGATGATCTTCCAAGTTTCTGGCGTGCGCATGGACGCCAGCCAGCTGGTCTTTGCATGTGCATGCACATCAGAAACTAGAAGACCAGGTGGCCGTTGTGTGTATGCACACCGGCCATTGCTCTTCCAGTTTCCGACGCGTGCTCCTGTTTCAGCACTTGGTGCCGAAAAGGTTCACCAACACTAGATAGTCTACATTTAACACCTAACATTTGCATTACCGTATTTTTCGGAGTGCAAGATGCACCTTTTCCCCCTCAAAAAAGAGGTTGAAAATCTGCGTCTTATACACAGAATACAGCATTTTTTTGCCTCCCGAAACCACACCCCCTTCACTAAAATGGCCGTGCATAGCCTTTATTAGGCTTCCAGAGTGCACCTGGGGGCTGGGGAGGGAAGAAATGAATGAAAAACGTCCCATTTTTTGCTCAATTTTAACCCAACCCAGCCCCCAGGAGCACTATATAAGCTTCCTAAAGGGTATCCATGCCTTTTTTGACAAAAAATGGGCCAGTTTTTGCAAAAAAACCAGGCCATTTTTGCTCATTTTTGCCCCCCCCCATCCCCCAGAGGACTCTACAAGCTTCCTAAAGGCTATTCATGCCCTTTTTTTTGGAAAAAACTGGGCTTGATTTTGCTGAAAACAGGCCATTTTTGCCCCCCCTCCCGCCCCAGGAGCCTCCTAAAGGCTATTCATGCCCTTTTTGGAAAAATACGGGCTTGATTTTGCTAAAAACAGGCCATTTTTTGCTCTGTTTTGCCCCCCCCCCCCCCCCGGGATGACTATACAAGCCTCCTAAAGGCTATTCATGCCCTTTTTGGGGAAAATACGATCTTGATTTTGCTAAAAACAGGCCATTTTTTTGCTCATTTTGGGGCCCCCCACTCCCCCAGGAGCCTCTTTAAGGCTATTCAGGCCCTTTTTTGGAAAACAAATAGGCTTGGTTTTGCTAAAAACAGGCCATTTCTTTGCTTGTTTTTGCCCCCCACTCCCTAAGGAGGACTTTAAAAGCCCCCTAGAGGTTATTCATGCCCCCCCCTTTTTTTTTTTTGAAAAAAGGGCATGAATAACCTTGGTTTGATTTTGCTAAAAACGGGCCATTTTGGGGGGAGGTTTGCAGAGTGCAAAAACTTTTTTTAAAATTTGCCTTTTCAAAACCTTGGTGTGTCTTATACTCCGAAAAATATGGTAAATCCTCTGTGTGTCTCTGTGTGTGTTTGTATCCTCTGTGCATCAGTGTGTGTGTCTGTATCACATATTGTCTTTTGGGAACAAAGGAAGCAGCGGTGTCCTATTGATTCAGCCACAACTGCATGATCTACATGTTTCAGCATTGTCTCCGGACCCCTAACGTTAGCTGGAAACCAGGAGTTGAGCTTATTCCTATAACACAAAACTGGCTTTCGTTGTCTATGAAATAGTCATCTTTAAGAGTCCTTTGTTTAAAAAATTTTTTTAAAAAAGAGGATCAAATTATTTTGTGTAATGAGGGGATGAATGTGTTCCCTGTAATATCATCCTTGTGTTTTGAAAACTGCCTGATACATCACTTCGCTGATGAATTTGCCATTTTCCATGCTCAATGGATTCACTTTCTTTTCAGTTTAAAAATAATTACCTTTATTATTTGTAGGTTTAGTTAACTTCAGCCCAACTTCAGACCTGGATACGGGAGGGACTGTCCATAGTTAACCTTGGGTGTGCGTGGATTGATGGCAATGAGACCAATGAATATAGAACATAAAGTAATAGAGTTGGAAGGGACTTTGGAGGTCATCTAGT
The DNA here is from genome assembly GCF_051295495.1 of Thamnophis sirtalis. Taxonomy (NCBI): domain Eukaryota; kingdom Metazoa; phylum Chordata; class Lepidosauria; order Squamata; family Natricidae; genus Thamnophis; species Thamnophis sirtalis. The sequence goes on along the minus strand of NW_028261390.1, from coordinate 65,557,318 downwards.
TCAACCTGCTGTTCGAGCAGGAGACCCTATACCTATTGTAGACGAATGGCTGTTCAGTCTCTTTTTGAAAGCCTCCAGTGATCGAACCCCCACAACCTCTGAAGGCAAGCTCCTGTATTTCATTGGTTCATTGTTCATACCATTAAGACATTTCTCCTTAGTTCTAGATTGCTTCTCTCCTGGGCTAGTTTCCATCCATTGTTCCTTGTCTTGCCTTTTGGTGCTTTGGAGAACAGTTTGACCCCCTCGTTTTTGCAGGAGCCCCTCAAATATTGGAACACTGCTACCATGTTCCCCCTAGTCCAACGAGGGCTAACCATTTTGTTATCGCATGCCGAAATCCCACGAAATTCTGCGCGTGCCCCCATAATGCAAGGTGTGCGCAATACTCCCTTGTTCCCCACCCCTGCACAAGCACATGTGACCCCCCATGCTCCCCCTGCCCTATATGCATGTGTGTGTGACATCCCCCCACCCCGTTTTGGGCCCAGTAGGCCTCCCTGCAGCCTCCTGGGAGCAAAAATGGGCCACAGGGTGTGTGTGTGTGCACTCCCCATGCTCCAACATGCGCGTGTAACCCCCCACAACAATATATGCATGTGCGACCCCCATGCCCACCCACCACTCATGTGTCTCCAGCATGTGCCCTGCCCCCATGCATGCAGAGAACCGAAGATCAGCTGGCTGGTGGGAGGCATGCGCACATGTGTGGTAGACCTGAGCTGAAGCCACACCTTGTGTACTGGCGGAAAGAGTTCAGGTTGCCCCCTGTGGCATGCATATCATAGATTTGCCATCACGGCCCTAATCCTTCTTTTCAGTAGTCTACACATACCTAATTCCTTCATATGTTTTAGCCTCCAGCCCGCTCATCATTCAGTCCAGGCAATGACTCCTGATACATGTATGGTTTGCATTGATCAATCAGTTGTCAAGGTGGCGCAGTGGTTAAATGCAGCACTGCAGGCTACTGCTAGATCAGCAGGTCAGCGGTTCAAATCTCACCGGCTCAGGGTTGACTCAGCCTTCCATCCTTCCGAGGTGGGTAAAATGAGGACCCAGATTGTTGGGGGCAATATGCTGACTCTCTGTAAACCGCTTAGAGAGGCCTGAAAGGCCTATGAAGCGGTATATAAGTCTACTGCTATTGCTATTGCTATAGTTGTCAATCACTCACCTATCCTTGAGTTAGTAAGTTGCAAATGCATGCAGTGCCATTGTGAAGCCTGTGTCTCTATTACTCTCACAATAGAGCTGAGCGATTGGATCAACAGGGGGTTCTTTGCTTCCTAGAATCTGCCATTTCTTTCAAGCAGGCACACCTGAAAGTGAGCAAAATTGCTCAGGGAACTCCAGCACAAAATGGTAAAAGTCGTGTTCACTATTTCCAGGTCTGAAGGGAAATAGAAATAACTAGATTTTGCTCTTTCCCACCTCTGCAGAGAAGCTTGAGAACAGTAATAATAATAATAATAATAAAGAAAACAGGACTAAAATGTTTTGGAACAGGATCAGTGCCTCTCAATGCCAAGTTTGTGCCTTTGGATGGAAACAACCCAGTGGTGGTGTGACAGCCCGGGGCATGGCACAAGAGCAATGCAGCCAGAGAACTGGTATGAGTCCCTTTATTAACACCAACTGTGCCCCCAATGTCCCTTTCAACTCTCTGGCCTTGAGAAAAGCTCTTCCACAAACCTGTAACAGCCTTTGGATGAAAATACCCCAGTCCAAACATTGTAAGCAAAAAACTTCCAACTGTAAATTCAATAAGGCAAGATAAGGTAATTAATCCGGCAGGGCAAGCAAGATAAGGAGTTCCAGAAGTGAAGTAGCATGGCAATAAATCAAACCAGTTGGGAGGATGCCAGGAGCTCAGATAAGCCGTTAACATCAGATGAACTCAGTGTTTGTTCCTGACAACCACTCCTCCCATTTGCCTCTCCTTTAAACTCCATCCCCAGGTGTGCCTTGTGATGGGAATCCAAGGGCTCTTTCCTCCCCTGTAAGCCGCACAACCCATGTTGCTCTCTTCTGCGTTCTTCCCTGTGTGCCCTAGGATGAGGAGGGGGTGGGCCTTGGTCTTCATCTGAACCCCCTCTCCTTTGTTCTACCTCGCCCCTGCTCTGCCCAGCCTGACTTTGCCCTTCCCCAGTTTCCTCCACAGCAGCCAACAGAGCCACTTTCCTACTCTCTGTTAGCTGTTCGTCTTCCTCCTCGGATTCAGACTTTGATGGGGGCATGCCAGGTGCTCCAGGGCAGGCTCCAGTACGCCCGTGCCGGGGTGTACAGCCTGCAACCCACCACTGATATGTACTACTCAGGTGACCCTGAGGGCACAAATAAGCAAACCTCCATGGCCTCAATGGCTCTCAGAAAGAGGGTAAATGACCAGAGGATTGCAACGAATATAAATCCTTCCATACTCCACCATTCCATCAGAACTGAAGAAGCCTCTTGAATGAAGCAAGATGTCTTTAAGGAAAAACAAAGTCCAGTTGCCTATTGAGAAAAGCCCCTTTGGGTCAACCATGACCTGAATGACTGAGAATCTCCATGGACATTTAACACAGATGGCCTATTTTAGCCCTTTGACCAATCTGCTTATCTGTCTCCTTCGCCAAACTGAATCACAAGCATCTAAAACCCAAAAGGAATGCTTTTTCTCTTTCCAATCTGATAGCCACCAGAAATAATTCCCTTTGCCTTCAGTGAATAAAGTACAACGTTAGGAGATAGGTCTTATTAAAAAAAAATGCAACCGAAAATTACAAGATTGAGGCCACCGAGAAAACGGGCAACATCACAAGTCATTTACCAATGTCACTCTCATTTCAATAATCATTTCAACCTCCTCATTGCCTGAAAAGCTCCGAGCTACACCTTGTAAATTTTTCCTATCTCTAAGTGTTTCCATCTATCACTGACAGCGAATCCCTGCCAATCTGCTCTCAGCTTTCGGAGAGCATCCAACTATGGAACTGCTTCATTTGCTTTGTAATCTACCAAGAGGATGTCAAGAAACCGGGCACATCATCAGAATGCTATTCACTTCTCTGAGTAAAAAAAATGCCAACTGTGTTTTTCATTTTGGAACAGTTGTCTTTCCTTCGTTTGGCGTATTCTTCTGGAGGTAAGAGATAACCCCGATTCTTAAGTCTTTGGCCAAAACACAATTCAAGCATGGCACACACCCTGTCATGCTCCCCCATCGGAGTTTGAATCTGTGGGGGAAGATGAGCTGGGACAAGAAATGCCAGGCATTAAGAGGGCAGCTCTGTTGGCCTTGGAGGAAACTGGGGAAGGGCAGATTCAGTCCAGGTAAGGTTTTTTCTTTTCCTTTTTAAAGGTTTTTTTTTCATTTTCATAACATATAACCACATGTATACTATTACACAGCCAACATCGTATTGTATTAATAAATGTTTACACCAATTCATCGTACCATCAACTCCCAAAAATGAATATTGGCTCTTCTGCTCTCCATAACCATATTTGTACCTTATCCATCACTTTCTTCTCCCTCTCTCCTCCCACTCCCTACCTCCTTTCTTCCCTCTGTCACCCTTCTCTTCTCTACTTCCCCTTCCTATCTCCTTCTCCTCTCTCCCCTTTCCACTCTTCTTTTCTCTCCTCCTCTTCCTCCCTTGCCCTCTCTCCTATCCCTCTCTTCTTCCCTCAGGCAAGGTTTTTCTGAAGTAGTAAGGCCTGCAGGCAGGGAGGAAGAGAGGCAGGAGGAACATGAGGGACAGAGCTCAAGAAAGGAACAAGAACCACCCCATCCTGATCCAAGGGCTTGGAGAGTGGAGAGAAGGTGTGATCAGTGCAGACTGAGCAGGCTACTCGGGAGGAGAGTGCCCTGCCAATCTTCACAAGGCACCCTGGAGGAATGAGAATTAGGGAGACGTTGTGGGGCATTTGTCGGGAACAAACACTGAGTTTCTGAAGTCTACGTGCCGATGTTTGAACTGGCAAGAGTCCTTGCATTCCTGGATTAATTACTTGAATCTTTTGTTCCTTGAACTCCTTGATTTGCCAAATACTTTTGGATTTATTGCTGAGCAGCCTTGGTGCAGACAGACTGGGCTGGATGTGATGAGTGTGGAGCAGGCAGGCGGGGCGAGTGAGCATTGAGTGGTGGGTGGGCAGGACGAGCAAGTGGCAATCAGGTGACCGCAGGAGTGGGGCCAGCCAGCAGTTGCTACCGGTTTGCCAACCCAGGCCAAATTTTCCCTACCAGTTCACGTGAACCAGTACGAACCAGCTGAATCCCACCTCTGATTCTGCTTGAAACCTGCCAGAAATATGGGAGCATTTTGGGGAACTTTGGAGCAATAAAGGGGCAATTTGAACTGCCAGCTGTTTGTGTGATCTTTGTACTGTGCCCTGGGTCATCACAGACCAGGGGTGGGTTTCAACCGGTTCGTGGCGGTCCCCGCGAATGGGTTGTTTGGTGAACCCGGAAGTAAGTAACTTGCAGGAACGCCGAAGGGCCCACCTGCCCGCCCGCGCTCCTTACCGGTCTTTGAAGGCTTCTGCACTTCCACGCAGGTGCATGGCACATACAGCACCTGCGCGATTCTCTGCAAGCAGGTGGAGCATCACACAGGTGCTACGATGCATGCGTGAACTGTGCGAGTGCACGAGGACGCCGCCGGCCCCGTTCCAACCATACTGGTTGGAACTGGATGAGCAACCCACTACTGTCACACACCCATGCTTGCAAACCTTGGTAGATGCAGTCTAGTTTATTTATGCCTCTTAATTGTTTGTACACATGCACAACATTTATAACATATAAATAATTCAGTCGGTAAAGCAAGGGAATTTCCCCCTTAGATCTTGGGAATCAATTGGGCGAAAGCAGCAAATTCATGATCAGTTTATGAAAAGAAAAGGAAAAATTCTTGGAAGGTGATCTTGACATTTAAATAATTGCAAACATGATAACATATTCCAATGCGAGTTACAGAAGCGTAAAATGCCATCTGGGACACAGAGAATGGGAAATGTTTTGTTCCCTGTTGATGCAGCCTAGAATATTATTTGCCTCCATAGTGCTCAGTGCCAAGGCAGATAATATTTTGCAAAATGGCGTTATAAGCTAATTACTGGTAGTCCTGTAATTCACAATGGAGCTCAAAATTAAATTACTTAGAAAGTGCTGTAAAGCACTATGAGCCACGGTGGCGCAGTGGTTACAGTGCAGTACTGCAGGCTACTTCTGCTGACTGCCGGCTGCCTGCAATTTGGAATTCAACCCAGGCTCAAGGTTGACTTAGCCTTCTATCCTTCTGAGGTCAGTAAAACAAGGACCCAAATTGGTGGGTGCAATATGCTGACTCTATAAACCACTTAGGGCTGCAAAGTACTACGAAGTAGTATATAAATCTAAGTGCTATTGCTATATCTATGGAGTGGTATTATAAGTATAAGTGCTATTAAAGATTAGATTAAAATTATTACTTGTGGATAACTAATTAACTGAAATGTTTACTATATAAAATTAAACTTGAGGATATATGTTATTAATAGTAAAATGGAACAGTAGATGGAAATGATGTATTAAATTTGATTAATTTTGAGAGGCAAATAATGATGTTGTCTATAATTAAGAAAAAATTAAAATTAAGTGGGAGAATATGGAATAAAAATAAGATGACTGAAACGTAAAAAGGAAATACGATGTAAAATGAACTATGCGTAATAGAAGATATAAAGGGGACGGACAACACTTCGTTTATAAAAGAAGTTAAAATATTTAACAAAAAAACCACCTTTGTTTGAAAAAAAAAGTATAAGTGCTATTGCTATACCAGAGGTTCCATGTTTCCACTACTATTCCGGTGCTCTAATAACAAGTGAAACCTGTAGACTAGGGGTGTGAAACTGGCAGCCCAAGGGCCAAATGCGTCACCCACAGGCCACACCCACCCCAGCTCTATGAATGAAAAAAAACACCGCAATTCGACACGTGATGGCAAGTTTGACACAATGCTATAGACCAAGTTCCTAATTCTTTTTTCTTTGTAAAAATAAAATTGAATTGAATTGAATTTACTATATTTCTATGCCACCCTTTTCCCCGAAGGGGACTCAGGGCGGCTCACAACCCAAGTCAGGGGGGGGGGTACAAATAAGGAAAAAAAAGACAAACAAAACAATACCACAGTTTAAAAAGACACAACAACCATACCATTCAAGGGGGACAAAAGCTCATTAGCCCCAGGCCTGTCGGAACAGCCAGGTTTTAAGGGCTTTGCGGAAGGCCTGGAGGGTGGTGAGGGTTTGAATCTCCATGGGGAGCTCGTTCCAAAGATTTACTGACAATGTTGGAAATTAAATAAGCTTGGCTAATAAAGAAACAATAACAAAAATCTGCTCCCAAGAAAAAGATACATACAAGGCTCCTAATTTTAGCTGTCAGGTGTGCCATGAAACTTCTCCCATATCACCAACTGGCTATATTTCAATAGTTTCATTTTGGAAGCCAACATTTTGATTGCGACCATACTTTCCACCACATTATGAAGAGACATGTTTTTAGACATGTCCAAAACACTGTCTGGATGGCTCGTTTATTGTTTTCCAGTTGATCCGAACTCAAGAATCCAATCTCGAGGCATGATTGGGAAGGTATCTGTTTCCAATAGTCCATATCCTTTTCAATTGTTCAGTAGCATCTAGAGCTTCACAAGAACAACATAAGAATCAGCTCAGGGAACAAACAAGAGGCATTGGTTCTACCACAAAACCGCGGACGACAAAATCGTGGTCGATGAAAGCGCGTATGTGACGTCATCACAGCGCGACGAAAAAGATCGAAAAATGTAAAAATAAAGCTAAAACCTTCCCCTAACCACCCCCCCAAACCTAACCCTAAACATAATCCTAAACCTAACCCTTAACCTAACCCTAAACCTAACCCTAAACCTAACCCTTAACGTAACAAAAAACCTAACGCTAACCCTTAACCTAACGCTAACGCTCTAACCCTAACCCTAACCCTTAACTTAACCCTAACCCTAACCCTTAACCTAACCCTTACCTTTATGTGAATCGGCTTGCTGTAATTTAATTTTTATTTCAATTTTTCGATCTTTTTCGTCGCGTTGTGATGACGTCACACACGCGATTTCGTCGACCGCGCTTTTGTGGAACGCGCTTTTGACGGGTCACGGAGGCATTAGTTCAATTACAAGCGTTGGGTTTGTTTTAGTGTACGTAAGAACGCAAAAAGAGAAAGAAAGGATACCTATTTGTGTTTTTTAAAACAAAATTCTTAATAAAGGCTTTAAAAATAAACAGGCGTTCCATAAAAATATCGCCACTGTAATAAAAGGGAGAGGTGAGGCTTCTATTTTACCAGTACTGTGTCCATAGAATACTGTATAGCCATCTGTTCTGACCCTCACCTTGTCCGTTCAGAAATGAAAGCCAAACAGAACGTTCAAAGGAATGTTTTTTATCAGTCCCGTCTCTTGCTGGCTGCGAGCCCAAAATAAACACAGATAATTGCTCTGGCAAAAGTCCTATAACTCATAAACTACTGCAAAACAGGATTATATAAATCAAGTCACTTATCCAAGTGGGCTTTTCTCGATGTTTGCATGCAAATGGGGAACGTTGACTTCCGCAACCAGGGCGTGGCACCATCAGTCTCTTTTATCAGCAGGAGGAGATCCTAATGAGCAACAGCTGCTCGTTATCATCTCCTGTGAGTCCTCAATTGTTCCTTACGTCGGTCAGCCCTTCTCCTGCGTGCATCCCGAAGCAACTCACAGGAGGTTTCTGTGTCAGTCTCTCTTGTCTCCTCCCCACTGATCCAAGGCTCAGTCGTTACCTGGGGACCAACTAGTCTCTCTGCGCCCTGTTCGGAGTCAGAACCCTGTCCAAGGTCCTCCACATCCTCCAGGGCTGACTCACAGGGCCCCTCACTGTCAGAATCTGATAGCAGCTCCAAAGGCTCCTGCCGAGCCACAACAGCCATCTATGGCAATCTCTCTGCAGCACGCCAGCTCTCGCCCCAGCTCAGCTCCGTTGCGCATATGTGAGTGACTCTCAACAGACAGCTGATTTTGGGGTCTCTGCTGTGCATGAAGGGGGGGCGTACCCCCGTGCCCTGTTTTTGGTCCCAAGAGGCTTCAGGAAGGCATGCTAGGCCCAAAATGGGCTGCTTACTTGTTTTATAGCAAGTAAGCTGCCCAGAATCTTCCCTTGCAGGGGAGCTGGGCAGTATAAAAAATGTAATTAATAAAAGGAACAATTAATAATTAATTCATTTGGACAACCTACCTTCTTTGACCAAATACTACCACGTTTCCCCCCAAAATAAGACAGGGCCTTCTTTTCTTTTGACCCCTGAAATAAGTGCTTGGCCTTATTTTCGGGGAGGTCTTCTTATTTTTGAGGTTCAGGAAGCTCCTTAACCTCAGCCCACGCGACCTGTGCATCAGCTGATCCAGAGAGGGCCAGACGTTCTGTCCGTGACCCGACAAATGCGCACCCGACAACAGCACGCCATCAAAACCGTGGCGACAAAACCGCGATGTCGACAGCGCGCCCACAAAGCCGCGCCGACAAAAGAGCACCGACAGAAGGGCAATTAGGGTTAAGGTAAGGGTTAGGGTTAGGGTTAGGGTTAGGGTTAGGTTTAGAGTTAGGTTTAGGGTTAGGTTTAGGGTTAGGTTTAGGGTTAGGGTTAGGGTTAGGGTTAGGGTTAGCGTTAGCGTTAGCGTTAGGTTCAGGGTTAGGTTTAGGGTTAGGGTTAGGGTTAGGGCTAGGGTTAGGGTTAGGGTTAGGATTAGGATTAGGATTAGGGAGGGTTAGGTTTAGAGCGCGCTTTTGTTGGCGCGCTGTTGCCGGCGCGCTTCTGTGCTCATTCATCGGCACGATTTTGAACTCGCGGTTTTCTCACCGTGGTTTCATAGACGCACTTTTGTCGTGAGCGTATTTGTCGGTGAACCGTTCTGTCTCCGTTTCTGACGCACTCTTGCCAGCCTAGCATCATTGGGCCTGCTGCTCTTTTTGCAGCTGCCACTAAGAGAAGGGGCATGTTTGCTAGGATTTGCAAGAGCAGCCTCAGTGCACTTAGGGCATGTTCCCCGCCTTCCCCACCCCAGGAAATGGCGGGGACCAGCTGCACTTAAATATTCTAGGGAAGGTCTTATTTTGGGAGAGGGCAGGGCTTATTTTAGTGCATGTGCCCCAAAGCCCGATTGGGCTTATTATCCAGGGAGGTCTTATTTGTGGGGGGAAACAGGGTATTTTTCTCTATTTCTTGTGGGTTTCAAATATATGCTGGTGGCTAGCCAGCTTTCCGCATGCAAATATACTCATTCTTGGATGAAATTAATTCGTCAAAGGTATCTTGTCTTCAAACTGGCTGGGTACCATTGTGGCATGATGTCCACGTCATTTTGATTGCACAATTCTTTACCTTTCTTTCGGTTCCCACTGCTTCCTATTCAATCCTCAAAAACTGTGCCAGGATTTGGAAAGGAAATTGCTGGCATCTGCTTAAGTTTAAAGTGAAAGGCAAAAATACAATGTGGCCAAGGCTTGCCCTGAGTATGAATATAAACTCAGTGTCCTGAAATATATTTTACTTTTCCATACATGAGAGTCCAAGTTCTTCAGATGATGCAGCATGTCAAGAGTGATTGTGAATTATAACGTGAAGTCACTGCGCATCAAGAGAAAAAAATCTAGATTTCCTTTAGTTCTACATGAAAGATTTGCAGGCTTCGCTAAATAGAATAAAGTTTCAAAGGTACATTCTTTCCATAAATCAACATATTCCTGCACTGTTTGCTTTGATTCCAGATGGACAGGAATAACAATGCCAGCAGAGCTGTACAAGATGCCTTAATTCATCTTAATGACATATTCACTTCAAAGCCATAGAAAAGCTACTTAAATGCTAAACACAGTAACTTTGCTTCACATAAATGTCCACCTCTAGAAAGAAAAAAGAAACAAATAGCAAGTCTTTAAGTGTAACTAATTTCTAATGTTAAATTTTAGGAAAGGAAGAAAGGAAGGAAGGAAGGAAGGAGGGAGGGAGGGAGGGAGGGAGGGTGGAATGATCCTGATAATCTAGAAAAAATAGATCAGGAATCTTCCTTCCTTCCCTCCCTCCCTCCTTCCTCCCTCCCTCCCTCTCTCCATCCAACCCTTTCTCTTCCCTCCCTTCCTTCCTCCCCTTCCTTCCTTCCTCCCTCTCTCCCTTCCTATCTCCCTCCCCCTTTTCCTTCCTTCCCTCCCTCCCTCTCTTGCTTCCACCCCCTCCCTCCTTTTCTTCCTTCCATCCTCCCTCCCTTCTTTCCTTCCTATCTCCCTCCTTCCCCTCTTTTCCCATCTTTCATTCCTTTGTTCCCTCTCTCCCTTCCTCCCTGGGGATAAGACTTTATTCTTGCCCCTCCCGAATGCTGAATGAATGTTGTGTTTTTACCGTTAATTATTGTTATTCACATTTTCTTTTTGTGTTTTGTTCTGCACTCCCCTCCCTTATTGTTGTAAGCCGCCCTGAGTCCCCTCAGGGAAAAGGGCGGCCTATAAATGTTTACTAAAACTAAAAACTAAAAACTCCCCTTCCTTTCTTCCTTCCTTCCTCTCTCCCTTCCTATGTCCCTCTCCCTTTTTCCTTCTTTCATTCCTCCCTCCCCATTTTCCTTCCTTCCCTCCCTCCCTCTCTTGCTTCCTCCCCTCCCTCCTTTCCTTCCTTCCATCCTCCCTACCTTCTTTCCTTCCTATCACCCTCCTTCCCCCCTTTTCCCCTCTTTCATTCCTTCGTTCCCTCTCTCCCTTCCTCCCCTTCCTTTCTTCCTTCCTTCCTTTCCCCCTTCCTATCTTCCTCCCCCTTTTTCCTTCTTTCATTCCTCCCTCCCCATTTTCCTTCCCTCCCTCACTCTCTTGCTTCCCCCTCCCTCCTTTCCTTCCTTCCATCCTCCCTCCCTTTTTTCCTTCCTGTCTCCCTCCTTCCTCCTTTTTCCATCTTTCCTCCTTTTTTCCTTCCTTTTTTCCTCCTCTCCCTCCTTCCCTCTCTCCTTTCTTTCTTGGAGTTTTTGAAACTATTTGGGGGTGGGGGGAGACAGGAGCAGTAAGCACTGATTAAATGGTTCAGTTATGTAAGACACAAAAGTAAACAGTACCTATGCCTTCCTTTCTGCAAGAGGTTTCCGAAACTACTCCTGTGAGTAATATTGCAACCAGCCAAGATTCCGCTCCGCTTTAGATCTGAGTCATTGGTGTGTTATTATTGTGGTTGTCCTTTGTCTCTCTAGCAGTAGGCTCAAAGGTTTCCATTTCCAATGAATTTCATTCATCGGGTGCTTCATTTGCTTACCGGAATGGCAGGAGAGCGAACCACGGTAATTTAAAACGATTATTAGAAAGCTTAAGTTTCCAGTTAATAAAGGCCTTTCGATAAAGTTAATAATGGGTTTCAAACCTATAAACCCGTAAAGGGTAATATAAGAATTAGCTGGCAGGGGAAAGTTGGGAGAGAGAAATATCAACATTGGCTGTGAATAGAGGTATTAATTCTTCCGGCTAGTCAATTGTTCTCTATCATTTTGCCTTCAATAAGGGATGATTCAGCAAAAACCTGAGACCGGTACAGAGCAAGGAGAATAATTGCAGTTCTTCACAGCAATAGCTACATCTCGAGCGCAGATTTTTATATTTTCAAGAATCTTCTCGCTGTGTGCTGAGAAATCCAAAATTTCTTGGGAAGTTCTTTGCCCCCCCCTTTCCTCCCACTCGTGGAAGCGCAGAACTCGTCAAAACCGGGTAAGGAGCACGGGCGGGCGGGACGGCCCTTCGCCGTTCCCGGAAGTTACTTACTTCCAGGTTCGCCGACCAACCAGTTCGCGGGGACCGCCGCGAACCGGTTGAAACCCACCCCTGCTTTGGTGAGAAGATAACAGCGTTCCGTGTCCCTTCGGCGTTTAGTCATGCCGGCCACATGACCACAGAGACGTCTTTGGACAGCGTTGGCTCTTCAGCTTTGAAATGGAGATGAGCACCGCTCCCTAGAGTCGGGAACAACTAGCCCATATGTGAGGGGGGAATCTTTACCTTTTACCTTATGTACCAAAAGGAGCTTATATGATGACATATGCACCAATTAAGAGAAAATTGCATAGCTATGGGACGGTCTTCATCCCATCTCATTGAGCCATCTGTCATGGACCTCTCAGAGCCCAGGTCCAAGGAAGAGGAGGGGCTGGAGCTGATGGAGGAGGTGGAAACTGAGGAACAACCTGGGGATGAGGACGAGGCCAGCAGTAATTTCACATTTTCTTACCAGTCCAACCCACCAAGCAGGAAACCCTACACCATTTTTGACAAATGGCTTATTGAAAGCTTCCAGTGATGAAGTTCCCTCAACTTCTGAAGGCAACTTCTGTTCCATTGGTTGATTGCTCTCACTGTCAGAAAATTCCTCCTTATTTCCAAGTTGAATCTCTCTTTGTCCAGTTTCCATCTGACCTTTAGGTGCTTTGGAAAATAACTGACCCCCTCTTCTCTGTGGCAGCCCCTCAGATATTGGAACACAGCTATCGTTTTCGTTTTCGTTTTCCCTTTATTTCTATGCCGCCCTTTTCCCTGGGGGGACTCAGGACGGCTCACAGTTCAAAAAAGGTGGGGGGGAAGACAAACAATACTCCAACATGGAGACAATACAACATATTAAAAAGAGAGCAATAGCAATAGCAATAGCAGTAGACTTATATACCGCTTCATAGGCCTTTCAGGCCTCTCTAAGCGGTTTACAGAGAGTCAGCATATTGCCCCCAACAATCTGGGTCCTAATTTTACCCACCTCGGAAGGATGGAAGGCTGAGTCAACCCTGAGCCGGTGAGATTTGAACCGCTGACTTGCTGATCTAGCAGTAGCCTGCAGTGCTGCATTTAACCACTGCGCCACCTTGGAGAGCACAACAGTCACACAATTCGGGTGGGGTTAGAATCTTAACCTCAGGCCAGCCGGGACAGCCAGATCTTTAAAGCGGCGTGGAAGGACTGGAGGGTGGTGAGGGTCCGAATCTCTACGGGGAGTTCGTTCCAGAGGGTCGGAGCAGCCACCGAGAAGGCTCTCCTCCTCCGCTATCACGTATCCCCTAGTCCTTCTCTTCACTCAACTAGCCATGTCCAGTCCCTGGAACCATTCATTGTATGTTTTAGCCTTCAGTCCCCTAATCATTCTGGTTACTCTTCTCTGCACTCTTTCTAGAGTCTCAACATCTTTTTTATAGTGTGATGACCAAAACTGGATGCAGTATTCTAGGTATGGTCTTACTAAGGCTTTATAGAAGGGTATTAATACCTCACTTGATCTTGATTGTATCCCTCTGTTAATGCAATTTAGGATTGCATTGGCTTTTTTGGCTGCCGCGGCAAACTACTAGGTCATAATTAATTGGTTGTCCACTGAGACTCCAAGCTCCTTCTCACAGTTACTGTTATTAAGTCTGGTTCCAACCAGTCTATATGTTTTCTTTTGGTTTTTCTTGCTTAAGTGTAAGATTTTGCTTTTTTCTACATTGCATTTCATTTTGTTAGATAGTTCTTGGAGAGATGATCCCACGCAGAAAATCCTGGATCTATAAGCCAGCTTGGAAAGTCAAAAAATGGAAGAAGACAAGAAGAACATGCCTAGGAAGCTGTGTGGATGCAACTTCTAAAAGTTGAGTCCCTCTCTCTCTCTTCCTCATTTTATGTCGAACTCTTCAGATGTTACAGTGCATTGGCTCGAATACTAATCCTGCGTGACCAGTGGTGAGATTCATTTTTTTTTACTACCGGTTCTGTGGGCGTGGCTTGGTGGGTATGGTGTGGCTTTGTGGGCATGGCTTGATGGGCATGGCAGGGGAAAGTTACTGCAAAATCCCCATTCCCTTCCCACCAGTGGTGAAATTCAATTTTTTTTTACTATCGGTTCTGTGGGCATGGCTTGGTGGGCGTGGTGTGGCTTGGTGGACGTGGCTTGGTGGGTGTGGCAAGGGAAGGATACTGCAAAATCTCCATTCCCATCCCACTCCGGGGAAAGGATACTGCAAAATCTCCATACCCACCTCAATCTGGGGTCAGCCAGAGGTGGCATTTGCCGGTTCTCCAAACTACTCAAAATTTCCACTACTGGTTCTATGAACTACTCAAAATTTCCATAACCAGTTCTCCAGAACCTGTCAGAACCTGCTGGATTTCACCCCTCTCCACCCCACTAACCTGCTTTCCAGTTCCATTCTCCTATTCAGGGCAACAAAAGAAGATCAGCTGGGAGGCAGCAGGGGCGGGGCCAGCCTATTTGCCGGTTCTCCAAACTATTCAAAATTTCTGCTACCGGTTCTCCAGGACCTGTCAGAATTGGCTGAATACCACCTCTGTGTGTGAGACCAATTGTTCAACTCACATTCCTTCATTCAACACTCAAGGAAGCACCAGGTGGCACCAAGGGAGAGCTCTGCTACCGAAATCATTGCTCCACACTTCCTTTCTGCTTCCCTATACAGCATGTGTGACACACACCCTCAGTAATGATGAAGTTTGCAGGAAAACAGCTACCTACAGAAGAGGCTAATTGATATTTGCTAACTGGAGCATAGAAGCAGAAGGAGGCCTGGTACGAGGGAGGAAAATGTAACCAGCCGGGCAGCCTCACTTCTCATTTTCCATGCTTGAAGAAAACTGCTTATGCATTCACCTAGAATAATGTTATACCAGCTGCACAGCTTTTAAGTGCAAGATGGGATTTAAAAGGAAATTCAAATCAAATTGTGGCTGCAATCTTCCTGATCTAAAGTGGAAGCTGAGCATGGCAAAATGGATTTGTGTCTACACAAATATACATACGTACATATATACAAATAAATATTCATAAGTGTATATATACAGATATATATTTACATATGCATGTAGACATATGCATACATACCAGCACACATACACACAGGTACTAATAATGGAGTCTGCCTACGAGGGTTGTAAGTCAAAATCTTGTGGAATGAATCAGATTCGATTTTACGACATGTTTTAATCAAATTTGTTCATTGAATCAAATGGGTTGCTAAAGAAAGGAAAATTGGCCTTACTATTTCCTCCCCCTACACCATTGATGGGATTTAAAATTTTGTACTAATGGTTCTATGGGCATGGCTTGGTGGACATGGCAGGCGAAGGATACTGTAAAATCTCCATTTCCTCCCCACTCCAGGGGAAGGTTACTGCAAAATCCCATTCCCTCCCGATCAGTTGGGACTTGGGAGGGAGAGAATAGATGGGGGCATGGCCAGCCAGAGGTGGTATTTACCGGTTCTCCAAACTACTCAACATTTCTGTTACCAGTTCTCCAGAACTGGTCAGAGCTTGCTGAATACCACCTGTGCCCTACACTTTTGGAATAAATTCGTACCTGTAAATGTTTCCTAAATGGACATTCATTCCAGGAGATGGCACATGTGTATGTATGTATGTATGTATGCATGTATGCATGTATGCATGTATGCATGTATGCATGCATGTATGGTGATACGTGTGTTTATGTCTGTACACATGTACATCTATACCACCATATGTATGCATATATATATATATGTGTGTGTGTGTGTGTGTGTGTGTGTGTGTGTGTATATGTATATATATATATATTTATATATATGTATATATATATATATGTATGTGTATGTATGTGTATGTATGTGTATATATGTGTATATATGTGTATATATGTATATATGTATGTATGTATGTATGTATGTATCTATCTATCTATCTATCTATCTATCTATCTATCTATCTATCTATCTTACCTCTATCATCCCTCTTATCCCTCTTTATCTATCTATCTGTCTGTCTGTCTGTCTATCTATATCTACATCTATATCTATCTACACACACACACACACACATACACACACAAACACACACAAACACACACAAACACACAACATCTACACAGAGTTTGGGCTTCTCTGTAAACCCTACAAGGATTATCCATCCATCCCTCCATTCATCTCTGCACTTTGCATTACTGAAAGAATACACACACACACACACACACACACACACACACACACACACACACACACACCAGTACAATTGGCAGGTGCCCAGGCCAAGACTGCAGCAGAGAAGGATGTTGGCAGAGAGTCCAGGAAACTCCACACTTCTTCAGTGTAACATAGAGCCAGAGAAATTAATATTATCAAATATTACAAAAGGGGTTTATGAAAACCAGGCGAATACCAAGTGATGAGGAAAGCAAAAATTAGGCTCTTAGACATTTAGCTGGGCAAAGGTGACCTGCTCTGCTTTTCTCCTTAGATGCCCACAGTCCCTCTGATGTTTCCGTACCCTTGCTTTTCCGCCAAATCCATTCCACCAAATGCATCGCTTAAGCTTACACATGTGTGAGAATCAGGAAATATAGCCTATTGATCTCTTAGATTCAATAAGTCCCATGGATGACAGAAGGCCCCAGAAGAAAGAGATATGAACCAAAGTTTTCAGCTAGGATGATTTCAAAATTTACCAGAAATACCGTATTTGTAATCCTGCTGAACCGTTGCTAACTGTGAAATATGTTTTTCCCCCCTAAAATATGCACTTGTATGGATTAGTTTAAAACGGGAAGAATGAAACTGTTGGAAATGAAAGTAATGTACACAGGTGTTCACAGAAAGCGGCAGTTAGTGAACCTATGAAGCAGGGATGTGGTTAGAAGAACAGTATAAATCAGTGTTTCTCAACCTTGGCCACTTGAAGATGTCTGGACTTCAACTCCCAGAATTCCCCAGCCAGCAAATGCGGTGTATTGCTGCTATTATATCTTTTATATCCATTCATTTCTAAGGTTCCAAATTATTAGAAACAACAAACCTCTGATCTTAAAGTAAGAATTTTTGCTTGTCTTGTTGCCTTTGTTTCCTGTTGGAATTTTCCTATGACGCATGCATCACTACACCTGCATATTTCCTTACAATTATCCAAACCATTATTGTTCCTTTACATTTTGCAACCTTCACACAACATATTTTCGTTTCATTGACTATGTACAATGTTCCTGGCTTGCAACAGTTAGTTTAGCCACCATTCAAAGCTAGGATACTGAAACAAAAAGGGACTTAATGATTGAATGCGCAGAGATGCACAACATGACCTTGGAGTTAAAAGAAAGAGAAGAATTGGATTGTTATAAAATGTGGAATAGAAAGGTCAGGGACTTGACCTTTCATTTGGGTGGGGAAAACCAGGAAGCTTTCAGATTTGGGTTTTCCCAGATGTGCCAATATGACATCGCTAATAAAATGGAACCTCTGAGTCTTCTTTCGTTGCGGGGGTTACTTGGAACTCTGACATTAACCGGAATCTCCTTTAAAACAACTCACCAGCTCCCAGGATTTCAGGGTGCTGTCCAGGGTACTGAAGGCATCTACGATTATTTCGAATAAAGCCTCCAATCCAATCAAAGCCATAAATTATAGAAAATATAGCAATGCCAAAAAAAAAACCTTTCTTTTTCTTTAGATCAACTATAGTTAAAAGCCAAATTTTGCCTTGTTTCCCAAGTGCCCTTGTGGGTATAATAATTCAGAGCACAATGGAGATGGCACGAGATGCGAAACCGTAGAAATACAGAAGCCGCTTGCCTGCTTGACTTACAAGGGCAAAGCAAGCTTACCGAACAGAAGGCTCCATTGCTTGGCAAGTAGTCAATAAAACTCTACCTTAGGACTTTCTATCCTAGAGGTTCTAATCAAAACAATTTATTTCCGACATGTAAACGCTTGCTTCTTTTTCTCCTCCAAGTGTAGCTATTGTCAGAAAGCTGGTAAAAGCATCGGCCGGGAGCTCCAGGATTGGTTTATTAAGAGGCTCAGAGCTCCCCCATCTGTTAAGTTAGCTAAAGAGGTTTATTATAAATCCAAAGCGGGGACATAAATACCGATATATATATATAGGATGCCAAACAAAACAGGAAGGGCTTACTAGATCAATCTAGTTTGTCAGCCTTGGTAAAAAAAAAAAAACAACAACAAGGAAGGCAAACCACCTTTTGCTTCTTACTAAGCCTTGTAAAGTGCTATATCAGTTGATAATGTATTCTATAATCCTATGCATACATACATGCATGCATGAATAGATACATACATATATACATACATTCATACAAACAAACAAACAGGATTACAGAAGATGCTGTCGATATAGTCTCTACATTCTGTACAATTGCAAGGCTTGCTCATTTTCAACGGGCAAAGAGGAGAAATTCGAATAAGAAACCCTTCTTTCTCTCTGCCATTCACATTTAATTTGCCTAATTTTCTTGACGCAAAAAAGATCATAGGTTAAGGATCCTTTATTATCCTGTACACTGTTTCTCCATTTCCTTATGAAAACTGATATACAATTGCCTTCTGCTATCTAGCTTTTTGGGTCATATGGATACATGTTCTATCTTTCTGTCAAAAGTGCAGCAATTCCATATATAAGTACTAAGAATGTCCAGAGAGATATCACCTGGATTGCAAGATTTGCTAATTCTTAAGGTGCCAATAAGAGAAATTCGTTATATCACAATTATTTACACTGGTTCTCCAGATGCTTTTCTTGAGCAGAAACAATTTCCTCCCAGAAGCTGCCTTTGAATTACATACATATGATTTTATCTATTTTAGAGCAACCTTTATCACTTGACTCTGAGGTCCTAGAATTAACTCATAACTTAAACTTGGCTAAAGATAGAAATGGAATGTGTAAACAATGTTATTTCTCTCACTATTTATGTACAAGAACCACCCTTGTGTAAGGTCCCTTAAATTTAAATGCAAAATTCTTTCAATTCTTTTCTGTTCCCCACCAACCCCTATCTAGTCATACTGTATATGAGAATTCTCAATAGAGAGATGCAATCTATACTGTTAAACAAACTGCTATCTTCAATTTCCTGTTAGTACAGTATGTACATATATTGCTGTTTGTTTTGGCCTAAAGACAACTCGATATAGGAAGCTTCGGAGAGGTAAATGGCCCAATTGGGAATAAAAGGCAGGCAAATTAAACCAAAAAGGAAAAAGGATGTAAGCAGATATGTGAAATTCTAAAAAGACATAAAAGGAAAGGAATCAACTAAGAAGATGTGAGCATTGATATTTATGCACGAAGTTGGAGCTCTCCTTGCATTAGACTCCAAATTATTTATGGGCACATTAAAAAACAAATGTCCAAATATGGAACATCGGAATTTTCCATTTCCTACCATTATGAAAACTGTTCATGTCATCTTCTTCTCTTAATTGCTCTGGTCTTCTCACTCATCTTTGTTAAACTGGATAACTTTTATCCACGTGCTTGCCTGTTTTCCCCTTGAAATTATCAACCTGAAAATAGAAAAAGGATTAGATAGTACACTGCTATTTTTTTCTTCAATACTTCTATTTCTATATCATTCATATTTAATGTAACATTTGCCTAATTTTCTCTACTCAAACAGATCATAGGTTAAGTATCCTTTATTTTCCTGGACATCATTCCTCAATTCTCTTATAAAAACTGATGTACAATTATCTACTATCTAGGTTTTTTTTGGATCATATATGCATATGGATACAAGTTTCACATTTTTGTCAAAAGCCCAGCAATTCCACATCTATGTACTAAGCATGTCCAGATAGATGTCACCTGAATTGCAAGGTTTGCTCATTTTTAACGTGCCAATAAGAGAAATTAGTTATATCACAATTATTTACATTGGTTCTCCAGATGCTTTTCTTGAGCAGAAACAATTTCCTCCCAGAAGCTGCCTTTCAATTACATACATATGATTTTATCTATTTAGAGCAACCTTTATTACTTGACTCTGAGGTCCAAGAATTAACTCATAACTTAAACTTGGCTAAAGATGGAAAGGGAGTATATAAAAACTTATTTCCCCCGCTATTTATTTACAAGGGTAACAGAGTTGGAAGGGACCTTGTAGGTCATTTAGTCAGAGTATAAGATGCACCTTTTTATCTCAAAAAAGAGGCTGAATATCTTAGTGCGTCTTATACACTGAATACAGCATTTTGTGCCTCCTGAAACCCCGCCCCCTTCACCAAAATGGCTGTGCATAGCTTGTAGGAAGCTTTCAGAGAGCTCCTGGGGGCTGGGTAGGGCAGAAATGAGCAAAAAATGACCCAATTTTCCTCAGTTTTCCCCCACCCCCAGCCCCCAGGAGCATTCTATAAGCTTCCTAAAGGCTATCCATGCCCTTTTTAAATGAAAAACGGGCCCATTTTTTGAAAAAATGGCTATTTTTTGCTCGTTTTTGCCCCCCCTCACCCTAGGAGCACTCTGTAAGCTCCCTAAAGGCTATTCATGCTTTTTTTGGGGGGAAAACAGGCCAATGTTCGGGAAAAAGGGGGCGTTTTTGGGAGGATTGCAGAATGCAAAAACTTTTTTTAAATTTTCCTCTTCAAAACCTTGCTGCGCCTTATACTCCAGTGCGTCTTATAGTCCAAAAATATGGTATTCCAACTTTTGTTGAACCTATTTGGTATAAAATGAGAGAATAAAATCATCACAGTATTCATTCACGCTTCAGAAGAAGTTATTTTATTGGGGAAGCAAAATCTGATTTTGCATGCTACAAAAACTTAAATTGTCCTCGTAAATTATGTGAATTTACAAGCCAGAAATGCACTCTGGTGAAATATAATGTTTCCGCAAATTTGAGCTAATAAAGAAAATTAAGCAAGCAAACATTCTACCGAATTGGAATGTCACAGGGATATCTTTATCAAATGATGCAAGGGGCTGCACGTCTTGTATTTATTAATTTATTTTATTGATTTAAATATTTTATAGCTGTCCATTTTGTAACACTCTGCATGGCTAACAACAGTAATAAAAGCGCAACTAATACAAATGGAAAAATTAAAATGAAGAGGGAGGAGGAGGAGGAGGAGGAGGAGGAGGAGGAGGAGGAGGTAGTAGTAGCAGGAGTAGTAGTAGGAGTAATAGTAATATCTGGAAACTTTTCTTCCTAGCTTTAACTGAAAGATGAATGCTGGCTCAAGATTCTTTTCCCAAAGATTGTGTATAGTATTCCAAGTGCAGTTTTAGTATATATTTCTATAAAGTGATTACAAAATAGCAGATTTGCCTATTTTAGCAATAGCAATGGCAGTTAGACTTATATACCACTTCATAGGGCTTTCAGCCCTCTCTAAGGGGTTTACAGAGTCAGCATATCACCCCCACAGTCTGGGTCCTCATTTTACCCACCTCGGAAGGATGGAAGGCTGAGTCAACTTTGAGCCGGTGAGATTAGAACCGCTGAAATGCAGATAACAGTCAGCTGAAGTGGCCTGCAGTACTGCACCCTAACCACTGCGTCACCTCGGCTCTTTTTATTTTGCAGTTACTACACAATATATCATCATAGAACCAAAGAGAAATTACCTAACAGTTAGAAAAATTAACCAATGGAAAGGGCTGAATTCAGAAATTGTGGGTGCTCCATCACTGGAGGCTTATAAGACAAGATTGGGCAGCCACTTGTCCAGAATGGCATAGGGTCTCCTGCTTGAGCAGGGGGTTGGACTAGAAGACCTTCAAGGTCCTTTCCAACTCTGTAATTCTGTTAAAACATTTCTTTTTCATCCTGGGAAATTCCCAACCAAGCAAACAGGGAGCTTCAAGAGGGGAATTAGCCTTGAATCATTGTGTGGAACTGCAACAGAGAGATTTCCACTAAGTTCCATGGAAGATTCCTGTAGTATAGGTAGAACACAATAAAGTACTCAACCTGAACCTTTCACGGATGGCTCTGGTTGCTTGGGCCTAACTATCTGTAAGTACAAGGTCTCTTTCTTATTTGTTGTTGCCAGGTCATCCTTCTAATCAGTGGTGGGATCCTGCTGGTTTAAAAACCAGTTTGCTGATCGCATGCTTCGCGTGCACGCACAGTTTTAAGCAAACTTACCTTCCACATTACTTCTGGGGAGAAACACAGCTGAGACACATCAATCCACTCTGCCGTGTGAATCATCTGAGAGGATATACGTAAGTAAAGTACCTGATCGTCGGAGCAAACTGGTTCGCTCCCCAGCTGATTGTCAGACCTACCGGTTTGCATGAACCAGTTCGAACCGGCTGAATGCCACCCCTGCTTCTAAAAGTGTGGATGCATTCTTAAGTTTTCTGAGGTTTTCACGGGTGTTAGTATGTAGGTCTTTGGTTATTCGGGTTTTCTGCACCTGCAGACTGCAACTGCACCATTAGCCACTTTAAACCCCTCCTATCCTTACATGAGACACAAACCCCCAACCAATCAGAACACACCTCCACCCAATCAGAACACAGCCAAGCTCCCACTCAATCAGCTCAAACACCCACTGGCAGTTAAAAGGAAGAAACAGCCGAGATCTCACATTGCTCCTGGAAGCACGAAGCCTGAAGATGACGAATGAGACTTCGTCGAAACGTCGCCAAGACACCTCCAATTTTACGGGGGGAAAACCCCAAATAACCAAAGACCTACATTCTTAAGTTTGTTTGCAGTTTTCTATTTGTGGTTCTGACATGCATCACTTTAGAGTTACTTACACGAAACTATATTGGCCAGTTTTGAGAGCTCCTTCTAAATTTCCTCCCTGTCCCCTTTTGTTTTAACTATTGTAAATAATTGAAGACCATCAGCAAAGTTGGACATTTCGTTGCATTAGACTCCAAATTATTTATGGACACATTTAAAAGCAAACGTCCAAATATGGAACATTGGAAATTTCCATTTCCTACCATTATGAAAACTGCTCATGTCATCTTCTTCCTCTAATTGCTTTGCTCTCCCCACTAACCTTTGTTAAAGTGGATCACTTTTATCCATGGGTTTGCTTGTTTTCCCTTTCAAATTTAGTAACCTTAAAAATAAAAGGAGGTTTACACTCTGCTACACTTCTTTTTCTATGTCATTCATATTTAATTTGCCTAATTTTGTAACCTTTGCCTAATTTTCTTGACTCAAAAAGATAATTTTCTTGACTCAAAAGGATAATAGGTTAAGTATCCTTTATTATCCTGTACACAGTTCCTCAATTTCCGTATAAAAACTGGTATACAATTGCCTCCTACGATCTAGTTTTTGGTGTCATATGGATACAAGTTCATATTTCTGTCAAAAGTGCAGCAATTCCACATCTAAGTACTAAGCATATCCAGATAGATATCACCTGGATTCCAAGATTTGCTAATTTTTAAGATGCCAATAAGAGAAATTCATTATATCACAATTATTTACACTGGTTCTCCAGATGCTTTTCCTGAGCAATAGCAACTTCCTCCCAGAAGATTCCTTGAAATTATATACATACGATTTTATCTATTTTAGAGAAAACTTTATCACTTGACTCTGAGGTCCTAGAATTAACTCATAACTTAAACGTGGCTAAAATTGGAAATGGAGTGTGTAAACAATGTTATTTCTCCCACTATTTATGTACAAGAACCATCCTTGTGTAAGATCCCTACATTCAAATGCAAAGTTCTTTCAGTTCTTTTCTGTTCCCCACCAATCCCTATCTAGTCATACTATATATGAGAATTCTCAATAGAGAGATGCAATCTATACTGTTAAACAAACTGCTATCTTCAATTTCCTGTTAGTACAGTATGTACATATATTGCTCTTTGTTTTGGCCTAAAGACAACTCAATATAGGAAGCTTCCGAGAGGTAAATGACCCAATTGGGAATAAAAGGCAAGCAAATTAAACTAAAAAAGGAAAAAGGATGTAAGCAGATACGTGAAATTCTAAGAAGACATAAAAGGAAAGGAATCAACTAAGAAGATTTGAGCATTGATAAGCTGGTAATCAGTACAGTTCCTACCTTCTGTAGGCAGATAATTGAAAGTGGACTCATGCTTGAATCATACTGCAATAAAGATTCTAGAATTAGACAGTGTGATTCACAGAGGTCTTGGGAAGAACAGGCCAGTTGGGATGGGATAGAGGGAAGGATAGGCATAGCCTCAAGGTTTTCCTGGAGAATATTATTGTTCATGTGCAGTGTCTTTCTGAGAGTTGGAGTCTGATTTCTGCTATTCTTCGGGAAGTCATGTTTGTAAGTATGAAAGAAAGGAGATGGATTGAGTGGAAACATATTATGCAGATAGATCAGGGGTCGGCAACTGTAAACACTCAAAAAGCCATTTGGACCCGTTTCCCACAGAAAAGAAAACACCTGGAGCCACAAAGGTCCCAACTGGAAGTCTGGAGCTGACCGGAAGTTCAGTTCCCTTACCATAGAGTCTCCTCCTAGCACAGCATCCTTTTTCTTTTGCTGACCAGAAGTCAGTTCCCCCACCATAGAGTCTCCTCCTCGCATGACATCCTTTTTCCTCTACCTGTCCTAACTGAAAGCCTTATCCATTATGGAGCCGACCAGAAAACCCGCCCCTTGCCATAGAGTCTTCCCCTGGCATGCCGTGCTTCCCCCACAAACAGAAGGTCCTCTCAAAATTGTGGTACCGACCGGCAACAGGGAGCCACATCAGAGGGATTAAAGAGCCACATGCAGCTCCAGAGCCATGGGTTGCTGACCCCTGAGATAGATAAAGCCTAGATTATCCGACCAGGGAGAGAGAGTCAGAGCAGGTGCTCTGTGCAGATGTGCCAGGGAATTTAGCACATTAACCAATCAATTGTGACTAAGCTGCTCTTTCTTGCCCTTTCCAGTACATTAATAGAACTTAAAAGTTCCCTCTTACACATGTTATGAATGCAAAATCCAGTTGGAAAGAAACCAACTGAAGGCAGCAAATCCTAAAGATTCAAGAATCCAAAGAAAAGGTTGCAAAAATAGCATCACTCTTTCAATCCAGATGTTTCACTGTTTTTTTTAAAAAAGGGGGGGGGTAGGAATAATTAACTTCAAACTGAGCATTAAGCCTGCAATGAATTACTATCAAGTAATTGATTGCCAAATTGAATTAATCATGCAATTAATTCTCCATTTCCAGGCCACAAAATAAAGTTTCAATGCAAAAGCAAACATCAAAACCTGGGGGAAAAAATGAATTTCAGCACATCATTCTTTAAAAAAAAATGATAGGGTGATACGGCAGATTTTTTTTTCTTTATGGACTAAACAAAAATGGTGAAAAACCTATTAGGTATATTTATTGTCGGAGCTTAACATCCCAGTTGAAGGCTGTACATTGTTTCAATATGTTTTATTTCCAACTAAGCTCTAAATACTTAACAATAACCCAAGTGGTACAAATTGTTCTTTGAAGATTACTTCTTTTTTTTTTTTACAGGTCTCAGAAAAAAACACGGACCAGGATATAAATAATATGAATCCCTTCCCAAAAGGGGGAGGAAAACAAAAAGAGAAGAATCTTAGATTTAAGACGACATTTCAAAAGTGGCATATTTCTTCTATCTCTATGCAAGCAAATAAAAGCACTGAAAATACCTTTAGGGATGTTTATATGCAGAAGGTGGAACAGCCAAGATAACACGTCAAATTTAGCACATGGAGCTCTCCGCAACAGCTTCCCAACTTAGGAAAATGTTCTGTGGCAAATTCCAAGGCAGTCAAAAAGGGTCTTCGCTTGGGGATCCCAAATGCCCTTTCCCAAACGTCAACTGGATTTTCTTTGGGGTTTTTATCCCCCTTTAAAACAATGGTGTCAAACTCAATATCATTGGAGGCCGCATCAAGGTTGTGTTTGACCTCAAAGGGCCAGGGTGGGTGTGGCTAGGGTGGGCGTGGCCACCTAGGCAATGCACATGTCGGGGGTGCCTGGGGCCCGAGTGTTCTGCCAGTGAAAACGGGATCCCATGCTGCATTTGGGGCTGTGATGGCCTCCTGCAAACCTCTGCCAGCAAAAGGAGAGCCCGAGGGGGCACACGCAGCCCTTGCGAGCTCTGTTTTTGGCCGTGATGACCATTCTGCAAACCCAGAGGTTTGTTTTTTTTTTTTTTTTTTTGCCTTACTATCAACACTGTTAAAGATCTTTCTCTCCTTCAATTCAATGGTTTAGTAATAAATAAATTAAGATGGATGGATGGATGTATGGAAGGATGGATGGATGGATGGAAGGATGGAAGGAAGGAAGGAAGGAAGGAAATGGGAGGGAGGAGGAAAGGAAGGAAATGGGAGGGAGGAGGAAAGAAAGGAGGGAGGGAGAGAAGGAAGGAAGGAAATGAGAGGGAGGAGGGAAGGATGGAAGGAAGGAAATGGGAGGGAGGAGGAAAGGAAGGAAATGGGAGGGAGGAGGAAAGAAAGGAGGGAGGGAGAGAAGGAAGGAAATGAGAGGGAGGAGGAAAGGAAGGAAATGGGAAGGAGGAGGAAAGGAAGGAGGGAGGGAGAGAAGGAAGGAAGGAAATGGGAGGGAGGAGGGAAGGATGGAAGGAAGGAAATGGGAGGGAGGAGGAAAGGAAGGAAATGGGAGGGAGGAGGAAAGAAAGGAGGGAGGGAGAGAAGGAAGGAAGGAAATGAGAGGGAGGAGGAAAGGAAGGAAATGGGAAGGAGGAGGAAAGGAAGGAGGGAGGGAGAGAAGGAAGGAAGGAAATGAGAGGGAGGAGGAAAGGAAGGAAGTGGGAGGGAGGGAGGGAGGAAAGGAGGAAGGGAAAGAAGGAAAGAAAGAAGGAAGATTGCCTAAAAACACAGCAGAAATAGCAATTAACTGGATCTCCTTCAGTTCTAGATTAAGAATGTTACCAACTTTTTTTTTAGAGAAAAAAAAATCAGATTTGACACGAAACTGAAGGTGGTCAATGAGATCATTATCCTTGCTATGGTCATTATCACCATTCAGGCAGATCTTTAACAATTCAAGGAGATGAAGACATGCTGTGCATATCATATACTTGGAAGTCTGTGCCTGCACATCCTTGTACATCTTTTTGAATCAGTCTTGGCTTCTTACAGAGACCTGGACAAGCCCACGCATTTTGCTTGGCAACATGCATTTCTCCTGGACTTTTTCTAGGGCTGAGAAGGAATAACTGGCTCAAAATTAGCCAGGTTGCTTCCAATCTAAGGCAGGTCTAGACGTTTAACCCAGAGGTTAAGCCGGTTCTCTTCAGTTCAAGCGAACCAATAGCAGCGGCTGCGGGAGGCTCGTCCCACCCGCCTTGACGTAATCCATGAGCACTGCGCATGTGATTTAACCACCACACTAAAGTGGAAAAGGAAACCCGCCATCCTGGGCCCAACGTTTGGGAAGCCAGGTTCTGCCTGTCACAAGCCAGGACAAAGGGTGAGTGATGAAGAAGTAACACCTCCTTAAAAAACCTTGGTCCAGCTGGCCCGGCTGGTAGCACCTGGTAAGGACTTCTTTCCAGGGTTACAGGAAAAGACGGTCAACGGTTTTGACGGTAGAAGTGGGCTCTATGCTCCAATGGCAGATAAAGCGGCAGAACTATCTTCTAGGCAGTGACGTGCGGTCAGCTTTACCCCCGGTGAGGCTGTTTTTAGACTTGTGGACTTCAACTCCCAGAATTCCACAGCCAGGCATGCTCAGTTCTGATTTAAAGCGACAGCATTTTTCCCCCTTGCAAAATAAGTTT
>NW_028261390.1:65459753-65524753 GCF_051295495.1 Thamnophis sirtalis | reverse complement strand
AAAGTTTTTGCACTCTGCAAACCTCCCAAAAATGGCTCATAGAGCCATTTGTAGAGTGCTGGGTGGGGGGGATGAGCAAAACCAGCTTGTTTTTCATGAAAACGGATCTGTTTTTCATTAAAAAGGGCATAGATAGCCTTTAGGAAACTTATAGAGTGATCCTGGGACTGGGAGGGGTCATTTCTGCCCTCCCCAGCCCCCAGGAGCTCTCTAAAAACTTCTTAGAGGCCATGCACAGCCATTTTGGTGAAGGAGTGGAGTGCAAAAAATGCTGTATTCAGTGTATAAGACGCACCCAGATTTTCAGCCTCTTTTTTGAGGGAAAAGGGGGCGTCTTATACTCTGAAAAATACGGTAATATATGCGGGCATATGTATACTTTTGTATTCAGTTATCCTGTTATTTTTATGTTTTTTTTTTAAATTGGAAGTGGTGATCCTTTAAGAGTTGTATGCAGTGAAGTTTCATTTTTGATGTATGTCAATTTGTATACATTCAAAGTGACAATAAAGTTTTCTATTCTATTCTATTCTATTCTATTCTATTCTATTCTATTCTATTCTATTCTATTCTATTCTTTTTCCTGTTCCTGTTCCTGTTCCTGTTCCTGTTCCTATTCTGTTCTGTTCTGTTCTGTCCTATTCCCATTCCCATTCCCATTCCCATTCCCATTCCCATTCCCATTCCCATTCCCATTCCCATTCCCATTCCATTCCATTCCTATTCCTATTCCTATTCCTATTCCTACTCCTACTCCTACTCCTATTCCCATTCCATTCTGTTCCGTTCCATTCTATTTTATTCCATTCTATTCCTTTTCCTACTCCTACTCCTACTCCTACTCCTACTCCTACTCCTACTCCTACTCCTACTCCTACTCCTGTCCTGTCCTATCCTATCCTATCCTATCCTATCCTATCCTATCCTATCCTATCCTATCCTATCCTATCCTATCCTTTTCCTACAACTGATATTTTTAAAGACCTGTTGGAGAATGATTTATTTATTTATAAAATGTATTGATCCATCTTACCATAGCAACTCTGGGTAGCTTACAGTTACATAATCAGTTAAAACATAACAAGTTAAAATCAGACATTAAAACTAAGGACACATGGGGAGGGCGGGGGCAGAGTGTGGGAGAGAGATGCCATCTTCTATTACTCAATCAACCACCTCCGTCGTGCTGTTGCCCCACTAGGACCCCAAGCCCATTGGTAGAACCACGCCATGAAAAGATAGGAAGGTTGGGGCCAACCTCTCTTCCGGAGGCAAGATGTTCCAGAAGGCAGGAACCACAACAGAGAAGCCCGCCCCCCCCCTTCCAAAGGGGAACCCATGACTCTGGGACGCTGCAACCATCATAAATATGAACCAGTTGCCAAGCATCTGAATTTTGATCATGTGACCACGGGGATGCTGCAAAGGTTGTAACTGTGCTGTTGTAACTTGTTGTCAAGGACTACCGTATTTTTTGGAGTATAAGATGCACCTTTTTCCCTCAAAAAAGAGGGTGAAAATCTGGGTGTGTCTTATACACTGAATACAGCACTTTTTGGCCTCCCCAAACCCCATCCCCTTCACCAAAATGGCTGTGCATAGCCTTTAGGAGGCTTTCAGAGTGCTCCTGGGGACTAGGGAGGGCAGAAATGAGTGAAAAACAGGCCATTGTTTGCTCAATTGTGCCCCCCGCAGCCCCCAGGAGCACTCTATAAGCCTCCTAAAGGCTATGCAGTTCCACCACAAAATCGCGGAGGACAAAATCGCGCTCGACGAAAGCGCGCATTTGACGTCATCACAGCGCGACGAAAACATCACGCTGTGATCGAAAAATGTAAAAATAAAGCTAAAACCTTACCCTAACCCCCCCAAACCTAACCCTAAACCTAACCCTTAACCTAACCCTAAATCTAACGCTAAACCTAACCGTTAACGTAACGCTAAACCTAACGCTAACCCTTAACCTAACGCTAAACCTAACGCTAATGCTCTAAACCTAACCCTAACCCTTAACCTAACCCTAACACTAACCCTAAACCTAACCCTTACCTTTATGTGAATCGGCTTGCTTTAATTTTAATTTTATTTCAATTTTTAATTTTTTGCGTCGCGCTGTGATGACGTCACATGCGTGCTTTCGTCGAGCGCGATTTTGTCCTCCGCGCTTTTGACGGGTCACGGGCTATGCATGCTCCTTTTTGTCAAAAAACAGGGCCATTTTTGTGAAAAAGGGTCATTTTCTGCTCATTTTTGGACCCCCCCCAACCCCCCAGGAGCACTCTACAAGCCTCCTAAAGGCTATGCATGGCCTTTTTGGGGGGGGGGAAATGGGCCATTTTTGGTAGGCCTGCAGAGTGCAAAAACCTTTTTTTAAATTTGCCTCTTCAAGATCTTGGTGCATCTTATACTCCGGTGCGTCTTATACTCCGAAAAATACGGTAGCTGTATTCCAACATCCAATTTCTTTATTGACAGATATCACAAAACTTTTGTGTGGAGGTGGGCAGTTTTAAATGAGCAGTTTTAAGATTTGATCAATACCACTTGGATAAAACACTTATCAAGAGCAAATAACGAAAGGGGATTGATGCTAATATTCTGGGAACATCAGGAATCATTTGCAGATCATATCCAGGACTATCTCTTCACAGTTGCAATCGAGCCAAACTTTTCTATATTCCTGGAGATTTCATTTGAGGGAGCTAAAGTCAAAACAGATAACTCTAGTTTCAGACTCCCAGAGTAATATAATTTCTGAGTGTCGGGTGCAAGAAAGGGAACAATAAAATAAAGTTACTGACTGAATTGGAGCATCTGGGCAGATATAATGATGCTTCATTTAAAGATGTTCTTATATCTTCCTCCATCAGCTTCAAAAGTAAGAAATTAAATCACATGAGTGGGAACATTCCTCTATAGGCAGCAAAAATATGGAAAATGCCTGCTCAAATACCAGCATGGGGAAAAGTACAAAAGTATACCATTGACATTTCTTTTTTTTCATATTATTTCTATATCATTTTTTTTTCATTTTTAGTAGCTGATAACCTGGTGTAGCCCGGGTATGTATTTATCCCAATCCTGTACAGTACTGCGAAGCTGTTACCATGGCAACTCCACTGTGCTGTACAGTTGAAGCCATTTTAAGGCACAACAGGCTGTATTTTAACAGAAGTTGAATCCAAAATATATACTATTACTGTCAAAAGTATTGTGACTTGACACTATAGATATAATTCAGTCCTTTTCATTTCAGCAGCCCAGGCATTCCAGAGTTATGCTGGAACACGCACACACACCTATACATACCCCCAAGGAGTGTTAGGGGGTGTATTATCCCCACAGTATTTGTTTCCAGAGAGTAAGTCATCTGTGTACCAAGTTTGGTTGAAATTGCTTGAGGCATTCCAGAGTTATGCTGGAACACACACACACACACACACACACTAACTACACAAATCAAATGTGTAAATTATCATATTGTCCATAATGAACATATGATTACACGTTCATAGAAATTAGGGTTTGTAGGGAGAAAGGCAGGTGGACTTGGAAGGCAGAGTTAAGCATGCCATGAGCTTAGAATCACTATGTTGCCACAAGTGGTTCAATTCCAACTCCTCTTGAATTCTGTTGACCCTTATCTGCTTTAATTTTAAAAGACACTAGAAGCTTAGAAATCCATCTCTTCTTTTTCACAGAGACTAGCATAGGAAAACAGTGTAAAAAAAAAGGACTGGACAGGTTTAAATTCTGGACTACAATTTGCAATTGCTCAAAAATTGTCAACTGCCTTTTACAGTTACTATTTGCAAGTGCACAAGATACATTTTCTAGCTGTTGTTTTTTTCTTGTCTCACAGTCTGACACAGATAACTATTTTGTAGTTGCAATTCTTTTATCCATAAATCTTCTTCTACTGACCTTAAAAAATGTTATGAATTTTCATTACAAAGAACACTTTATTTCTTCGTAGCACAAGATACCAGCATGATGTTTTTATGATGGGGGGTTTCAGAAAACTATATGGAGCAATTCCATTTTAAAAAAATTTAAAGGAAACATAAGGTAAAAGGCAAAGGTTCCCCTTGCACATATGTACTAGTCATTCCCGACTCTAGGGGGCAGAGCTCATCTCCATTACAAAGCCAAAGAGCCAGCGCTGCCCGAAGACGCCTCCGTGGTCATGTGGCCGGCATGACTCAACACCAAAGGTGCATGGAATGCTGTTCCCTTCCCACCAAAGGTGGTTCCTATTTTTCTACTTGCATTTTTACTTGCTTTCGAACTGCTAGGTTGGCAGCAGCTGGGATAAGTAACGGGAGCTCACTCCATTACGCGGTACTAGGGATTTGAACCGTCGAACTGCTGCCCTTTCTGATTGACAAGTTCAGTGTCTTAGCCACTGCGGCACCGTGTCCCTCTAAAGGAAACACACAGGTCTTTTAATAAAATATACACACTTATTACTTGTACTTCAATCAGTGAAAGAATCAGGAAAAAGGGAAAATACGTGCCACTATTTTAGTAGCTATTCTTTTCAGCTGCAATACCATAAAGCATAAAAACAATGCTGACAAAAAGCAGAAAAATGCATTTTGATAGATTACAAAAGAAGGCATTAGTTTGATTACAAAATTTCTTAAGCTACTGTGTTCTTAACGTTAAAAAAAGGTAAATTAGTAGGAGGTATACAAAGAGCCATGGTGGTGCAGGAGTTAGAGCCAAGGTGGCGCAGTGGTTAAATGCAGCACTGCAGGCTACTTCAGCTGACTGCAGTTCTGCAGTTCGGCTGTTCAAATCTCACCGGCTCAAAGTTGACTCAGCCTTCCATCCTTCCAAGGTGGGTAAAATAAGGACCCGGATTGTTGTTGGGGGCAATATGCTGACTCTGTAAACCGCTTAGAGAGGGCTGAAAGCCCTATGAAGCGGTATATAAGTCTAACTGCTATTGCTATTGCTATAGAATGCAGCACTGCAGGATACTTCTGCTGACTGCCTGCAGTTTGAATCTCATCAGCTCAAGGTTGACTCAGCCTTCCATCCAACCAATGTGGGTAAAATGAGGACGCAGATTGTTGGGGGCAAGAGGCTGACTTTGTAAACTGCTTAGAGAGGGCTGTAAAAGCACCATGAAGGAGAATAAAAGTGCTATTACTATTGTTACACATAAGGGGTAACTATTTTGGGCATATACTTGACCTACAGATTTAGACTAAATCTATACTATTTTGATATAATAAAAGGGATGCGGTGGCTCAGTGGTTAAGATGCTGAGCTGTCAATCAGAAAGGTCAGCAGTTCAAATCCCTAGTGCCGCATAACGGAGTGAGTTCCCCTTACTTGTCCCAGCTTATACCCACCTAGCAGTTCGAAAGCATGTGAAAAATGCAAATAGAAAAATAGGGATCACCTTTGGTGGGAAGGTAACAGCGTTCCATGTGTCTTTGGCATTTAGTCATGCTGGCCACATGACCACGGAGACGTCTTCAGACAGCGCTGGCTCTTCGGCTTAAAAACAGAGATGAGCACTGCCCCCTAGATTTGGGAACAACTAGCACATATGTGTGTATCACCTTTAAAGTGATATTAGCCCCAAAACCTTACTGGCTCATTCCCAGCATTACATCATCATAGCAGCTGGTCAGCTCTTAAATCATTATCCTGACAGAAAATCCATGTGTGCCGCTGACATTTAAATGCGAATATCTTAAGGCTGATGAAAACTGAACATAAGAACTGCTGATAACATGTCAGATCCAGTTTATATGGTGATTATTGTCAATAACAAATATTATGAAGAATATTGCAAATCTGTGCAGGCAGCATATACCGTAAGTTTATTACGCTCTATGAAGGGTGATAATATATTACAGTAGAACAGCTACCCGGAAGTAAATACTTCTAGATTCAACAGGATGAATTCTTGGCTGCATATGTTAACAATATATAGTGTTAATTATCTACTATTTATAAGCCTGAAACTATTGTGGCCCACCAGCAGCCAGCAGAACTGGCAGCAGATTCGGACAATGAGGAGGTTGGGGAGGAACATGGGCCAGTCCTGGAGTCTGGGGAAGGCTCTGATAAGGGCTCTGTGTCGGATGCAGAGAGGGGGCCAGAGCCATATGCCAGTTATCAGCTGCCTTCAGAGTCAGACATCAAAAGCCGAGGTGGCGCAGTGGTTAGGGTGCAGTACTGCAGGCCACTTCAGCTGACTGCTAACTGCAGTTCAGCGGTTCTAATCTCACCGGCTCAGGATTGACTCAGCCTTCCATCCTTCCGAGGTGGGTGAAATGAGGACCCAGACTGTGAGGGCGATATATGCTGACTCTGTAAACCACTTAGAGAGGGCTGAAAGCCCTATGAAGCGGTATATAAGTCTAACTGCTATTGCTATTGCTATCCGTGAGGCAGATGAACAGCTGGAGCCTGTTCCCAGTGTGTGCATGTGCAGAGTTGCCAGATGAAGGGAACAGCTCAAGAACAGGGGTTGACTTGGGAGAAAGGGCACAGGTGGACGATGAATGGCCCCTCCCAGAGGAAATAAAAAAGGATCGAAAGGGGAGTGGAGTTTGCAAGAGATCATTAGTTCACTTAATTGGTTCATGATTCTCTGAGACTCCTTGCCAAGTTCTGCATATATCAGCCTGGCAGCTCTCCAAGCCAGATGAGGTCTGTGACTGTAAATCCTCCTTTAAAAGACTGGATGTGAATGAGCAGAATTCACCGTCAATTAATAAAAGGTTTTTTTTTGTTGGGACAAAGAGTTTGCTTCATGCTCTTGGGAAGCTTCGGTCAGAACAGAAACAAACAACAATGCAATGTTCTCTTTTCTTAAATAAATGCTACCCCATACCTATTTTGCCATTTATTTCTCTTTCGTTTCTAAGTATTGGGTGTTATTTTTTGCTTAATAGCATATCAACAGTGGTGTTCCTGTAAAAGGTTTATTATTGAGCTGCAATGAGTGGGACAAAGTTTAATTGCCAGCAGAATGTTCACCATTAAAAAATATGGTATTTCAAATGTCAAGCCAATTTTAAAAGGAATAGGTTGCGGAAAATATAGATCCAACATTTCAAACCATCCTAGTAAAAACAGTTGGATGCTAGTGACTGCAAAAATGCTCAAACCACACAATGGTAAGTCCCTCATCAAATTTTGAACAGATAAAACTATCTTGCTATCTTGACACACAGAGGTCTTTAACACAACAGGATCCCAATTTAATTTATAACCACAACAGTTGATGTACAGAACAAAAATTTACACGAGATGGCTTGAAAATGGTGATAGGACAAATCCTCATGGATCCCATTTGGTTATCAGATTAAAAACTGACTGATTTGTGAGCCGATTAAAATATATGAGAAGCTTCAGAGACTGCAAATCTGACTGTGGTTCAAATATATATATATGCTCCAGTGGTGGGTTCCTACCAGTTTGCACCTATTCGGTAGAACCGGTTCGTCAAATCTACCGAACCGGTTAGAAGAGGTTCCACCAGTGGACCCGGAAAGCAGGCCACACCTACAGAAGAGGTTCCAAAAATTTTTTTGAAACCCACCACTGGTCCTTGGATATGATTATTCTACACTATCGTGCTCCTATTTATAAAACTCAGTGCCTCTGTGAAAGGTAAGGATGACTACTGCGTTTGTGGTGCAATCAGAACGTTGTGTGTGTTGAAGTTGTTTTAACGCAAACCAAAGATGCCTTTTAAAAAACAAGTTTACATCCTATTCTTATGCATGCCAGTGCTGTGTGTGAGGTAAGTTAAGGTGGTTCTGACAAGTGTCGTCGGCATCTTCATATCCGGTCACATGGGTAGCAAGCCACTCCCATCTAGTCACATGGGTGGCAAGCCACTCCCACAAAGGAGGCCACACCCACAGAGTAGGTTCGAACAATTTTTGAAACCCACCACTGATATGCTCCCTTCTTTGGTTCATTGGAACTTTTAGAAATGAAGCATTTGCATACTTCTTAATTGAACTTAATTGAATAAGGGATGTGGTGGCTCAGTGGCTAAGATGCTGAGCTTGTCGATCAGAAAGGTCAGCAGTTCGAATCCCTAGTGCTGCGTAACGGAGTGGACACCCATTACTTGTCCCAGCTTCTGCCAACCTAGCATTTCGAAAGCATGTGAAAACGCAAGTCCAAAAATAGGAACCACAACAATGATGTAATGGAATATTGGTATATATATGAATCGAATATCTAGAATATTTTGTTTAAAATGAAAAAAATAACAATTATAGTTGAATATACGATGTACAACGATAACAATATCCCTATGTATACTCGATGGACAATCTGTGATTCGATATACAACTGAAAGTAGTGATGCATGAATATAAAATGTAGGAGAATTCTTTCATATTGCAAAAATAATGTAATGAGATAGGTGGTTCTGTAAAGACATGTTATTATTAAATAGACAAATAAGGATAAAATGGAATATTGTTATGTATGTGAATCTAGTTTCTAGAATATTTGTTTAAAACGAAAGAATATCAATTATAGCTGAACAATGTGATGATCTACAAGAAAACGGTTCCACCACAAAACCGCGTTCGACTAAACCGCGTTCCACGAAACTGCGTAGCTGACGTCATCAACAGTGCGACAACAGCGCGGAGACAGAAGCACGCTGTAAACGCTAAACCTAAAATTAACCCCTAAACCTAAACCTAAACCTAATCCTAAACCTAACCCTAAACCTAACCCTTAACCTAACCCTAAACCTAACCCTTAACCTAACCCTAAACCTAATCCTAACCCTTAACCTAACGCTAAACCTAACCCTAAGCCTTAACCTAACCCTAAACATAACCCTAAAGCTAACCCTAAACCTAACCCTTACCTTAAGTTGAATCGGCTTGCTTTCAAAGCGTTATTTAAAGCGCCCTTCTTTCGCCGCGCTCGCTGTTGTTGCCCTGTTGATGACGTCAGTGACGCGGTTTAATCGGGCGTGGCTTAGTCGAGCGTGGTTTTGTCGTGCCACGCAAGAAAACAACCGAGCTCAGAAAACACCAAGGACCTCTCATTTCAACCCTGATCTACCAATATTTTCCTCTAGCGGTAAAATTACATTTCTCCGTAATCTGCAGAGGACTCAAGTCTAAAAAATTCCGAACCTGTGATATTTCTCCATCTCTATCCATTAATTTCTCAGAAAAGCTCATCTTAGCCCTGTGTCACTCAGCTGATTTATCAATTTGTTGTTTTACTCATTATTGTTTAACCTCCGCCTCAAACATCCTTTTCATTTGCACAGTCTTGTCTGACAGCTATTTTAATTAAGACGTGTTTTGTAACTATTATCGTCATTTTGCAGCTATTAAATCTGTTCCAGCGATGGCGGTTGGAAACAAAAGCCTGGATGATATGATACATTTGGCATCTAGTTTTAGAGGTCAGTAGGCAGAACTCTGCGCTGTTTGAAGAATACCTGGGGGGTCAGGTGTTTCCGCCCGCACCAACTGCACGGATGATGGAAGGACCAAATTTTAGAATTGAGCCTGAGATGATAGAATTAGCGGACGTGGCCAAATCGACAGGTTTCAGAAAGGATAATAATCACATTATGAGCGACTGGAAAACCCCTCATGGACTTTTTGCTGAACAGGAAATAAAAATAAATGAACTTGTGATTTATGGGTTTGATAATTAGAAAGGACAGAGTGTGGAAAGAAGGAAATTATGGGCTAACCTTGGAGAGAGAGAAGGTAAAACGTAAATGGGTTAAGAAAATTGCAAAACTTTTCTCCGCTGTTTCTCTCTTTGCATCTTTTTTCACTGACAGGTACTCCTCGACGTACGACCAAATTTCTGTTGCTAAGTGAGAGAGGTGTTAATTGAGGCTTTTCCCTGTTTTACAATTGCTACTGTGCAGTGGTGGGTTCCGGGTCCTGTTCCAAATGGCACACCATGCACATGCATGGAAGCAATAGCAATAGCAATAGCAGTTAGACTTATATACCGCTTCATAGGGCTTTCAGCCCTCTCTAAGCGGTTTACAGAGTCAGCATATTGCCCCCAACAACAATCCGGGTCCTCATTTTACCCACCTTGGAAGGATGGAAGGCTGAGACAACCTTGAGCCGGTGAGATTTGAACAGCCGAACTGCAGAACTGCAGTCAGCTGAAGTAGCCTGCAGTGCTGCATTTAACCACTGCGCCACCTTGGCTCACCAAAGACTTTAAGACCGGTAAGGAGCACAGGTGGGTGGGTGCTCCAGGCAAGGTCTGGTACGCCTGTACCAGGGCGTACTGCCTGCATCCCACAATTGCTACTGTGATTAAGCGACTCACCGAAGCTGTTAGGTTAGTGACAGGATTGGAAGTGAATCTGGCTTCCTCCATTGACTTGACTAGCCCGGCGGTCGCAAAAGGGGATCACATGACTTTGGGAAATTGCAACCATCATAAATATGTGGCAGTTGCCCTGCTTCCAAATTTTGATCACATGACCATGGGGATGCTGGCAATGGTTATAGGTGTGAAGGACATAAGTCACTTTTTTCAGTTTTTGTAACAGATAGATAGATAGATAGATAGATAGATAGATAGATAGATAGATAGATAGATAGATAGATAGATAGATAGATAGATAGATAGATAGATAGATGTTAGATGGATGGATGGATTATAGATAGATAGATAGATAGATAGATAGATAGATAGATAGATAGATAGATAGATAGATAGATAGACAGACAGACAGACAGACAGACAGACAGACAGACAGACAGAGACAGACAGAGGTGGGTAGGTGGGTAGGTAGGTAGGTAGGTAGGTGGGTGGGTGGGTGGGTGGGTGGGTGGGTGGATGGATGGATGGATGGATGGATGGATGGATGATGGATGGATGGATGGATGATAGATAGATAGATAGATAGATAGATAGATAGATAGATAGATAGATAGATCAGTAGATAGATGGATAGATATAGGTAGATAGATAGATGGATGGATAGAAAGACAGATATAATAATACGATATGATCAGTGGTATTCATTTGTGTTTACTACTGGTTCTTGGGCGTGGATTGGTGGGGGTCATGTGACTGAGTGGGTGTGGCCAACTTGATGTAAATCATGGCAAGGTGGGGTGGCAAAAAAATAAGGTCACCCTTATTTTTTACAGTCCAGCTATAGTGGGCCTACGATATGAAAAAAAAAATTCAATCAAATTTTTATTTGTTATATTCTTTATACATATCAATGCGTGAATGGTATGGTAACTGGGTAACATATAATTCAGTACAGATAAACATAGTCTTATTATTCCTCAATATTACATTTCATTTCCATTCTTTCATATTGTTTATACATGTCTTTTATTATCACCCTTCCTTAGTATATCTAATTGATTATATAATAGGAGGGGTAAAATGAGAGAATTAGGTAAGCCCCAAGTGTTGTGGCCCGCCAGTGGCCAGCAGAGCTGGCAGAAGATTCGGACAGTGAGGAGGTTGGGGAGGAACCTGGGCCAATCCTGGAGTCTGGGAAAGGCTCTGAGGAGGGCTCTGTGTCAGAGGCAAAGAGGGGGCCAGAGCTGTATGCCAGTTATCAGCTGCCTTCAGAGGTAGACATCAGTGAGGCAGAAAAACAGCTGGAGCCTGTTCCCAGTGTGGGCATGTGCAGAACTGCCAGGAGAAGGCAACAGGTTAGTAACAAGGGTTGACTTGGGAGTAAAGCCACAGGTGAATGGTGAATGGCCCCTCCCATAGGGAATAAATGGGAGCAAAGGGGGAGTGGAGTTTGCAGGAGACAATTAGTTCCATTCATTAGGGTGAAGATCTGTTCTTGACTTCTTGCCAAGTAATTGCTGGCATTTGGAAGATATCGGCGTGGCAGGAATCCAAACCTGATGAAGGTCTGTAGTTGTGAAATCTCATGAAAGATTGTTGGCCGGGACTTCGTTGCAGACTAATTCACTTTAAACTAAATAAAAGAAGTTTTATCGGGACGAGGAGTCAGCTTCATGCTTTTGGGAAGCCTAGGTCAGAACACCAGGTGAGATTATAATGAAGGCTACCTATCTGATAGGTAGAGAGTTGTAAGCAACCAATCAGCCACTAGAGGATGCTAAAAAGATGGAGTTTTCCATAGCCCTATTTCCATTTTTTTACACAGACTAAGTCTGACAGCACTAATTAACATATGTTATGACCGTTTGGTCTCTCTCAATAAGCATGTCGTACTAATGGATGCTATCAAATTATGTTGATCGTGACAAGGATGTGATCTCTGAATATGGGGGCATTTAACTATGTAACATCTGACAGACAAGCCAAATGAAAAGTTACAGATTGAGATGCCATCTTTCCAATTAGCGAAATTAATGGACACTTAGCTGCCTTCAATGGAGTCACCATCAGAGTCCTAGCAGACACAACGGAATCTCCAGCAGGCTCTCTCGAGCTTTGTCATCAGTCAAAGGACTCATCTGTGATTTGGTTCCTAATTTGATAGGTAGAACGGGCATAAGTTATTATACTTGATGCCTTTTAGTTACATGATATGGAATCAATCAGCAGTAGCGTCTGGTGGACTTCGTGAACTCCCGCCTGTTATTAATGATTGAGTCTATGAGTTCACACTGTTGTCTAGATAAAAGGTAAAGGTTCCCCTCACACATATGTGCTAGTTGTTCCCGACTCTAGGGGGCGGTGCTCATCTCTGTTTCAAAGCCAGAGAGCCAGCACTATCCGGAGATGTCTCCATGGTCATGTGGCTGGCATGATTAAACGCCAAAGGTGCATGGAACGCTGTTACCTTCCCACCAAAGGTGGTTCCTATTTTCTACTTGCATTTTTACATGCTTTTGAACTGCTAGGTTGGCAGAAGCTGGGACAAGAAACGGGAGCTCACTTCGTTATGCAGTGCTAGGGATTCGAACTGCCGAACTGCCAATCTTTCTAATTGACAAGCTCAGCGTCTTAGCCACAGAACCAACTTGTTGAATGTTGCTTGTATGATTATTGCCTATCATAGAATCATTACCCCGAATTGAAGAACAAGAGACACGCATTATGGCCCCACTGCTTCAAGCAAACTTATAAAAAAACCAAAAATAAGCCATCTATCAGATTCTGGGACACCTTTCCTTCCTGTGTCCACAAATGTGGATGTAATTCATCCACAAATTTGTCATGGAAGTCTAGGAGCCCCGTTTCAACCTTCTAGAACAGTGTTTCTCAACCTTGGTAACTTGAAGATGTCCGAACTTCAACTCCCAGAATTCCCCAGCCAGCGAATGCATTCGCTGGCTGGGGAATTCTGGGAGTTGAAGTCCGGACATCTTCAAGTTGCCAAGGTTGAGAAACACTGTTCTAGAATAATTTTGTGATGGAACTAAGAGTGACTCATCCCTTTACAGGTCCATGCCTTAAATTAGTTTGCAGAAGAGTTGAATTAATTGTGGCCTCGTTAATGAAACAGCTGGATCAAAATAATCTCTTACATTTTGTTGCTGTTGCCACTGTATTATTTTTTAAAAAAATTTAATGGTGTTTTAATTGATTGTAGATTTTATTACATTGGAGTCTTTTGATTAAGAGCCAAGGTGGCGCAGTGGTTAAATGCAGCACTGCAGGCTACTGCTAGATCAGCAGTTCGGCTGTTCAAATCTCACCGGCTCAGGGTTGACTCAGCCTTCCATCCTTCCGAGGTGGGTAAAATGAGGACCCAGATTGTTGGGGGCAATATGCTGACTCTCTGTAAACCGCTTAGAGAGGCCTGAAAGGCCTATGAAGCGGTATATAAGTCTACTGCTATTGCTATTGCTATTAAACAGAATAAAATAAACAAATTCAGAAGGAGTTTGTTGATAAATAAATTACTGGGCTTTTTTTTTTAGTTCATTATGAGCTTGATAGCATGGCCTTATTGTGTAAAAAAAAACTGTTGACTCTATCGATAACTGGAAAAAAAAGAAAACTCCAACATTTGCGTGTTGCCCTAAACCCATTCTCCATTTATCATTCTGTCTTTTAGCTCTAGCAAATATGACATTTGCACTACCAAGATAAAAGGCAACATTTTGTCATCCAAGCAGGATGCTTTTTTTTTTCCTGGACTTATTAAATTATAAATAGAACATGGAACACTTTTTTTTTCATCAATGTACGAATTGCAACAGAAACACTGCACTGTTTTGTACCTCCTGTGATTAAAGGGAGTAAAAAATCAATATTTATTGGTTTATTATTTTAAAAAACTTGGGTATATGAAAAATGCATCTCAACCTATATATCAGAATGTTGAATAATAGCATGGACCTGTTCTGCCTTAAAATAACCAGGCTAGGAA
This sequence comes from Thamnophis sirtalis, assembly GCF_051295495.1. Lineage (NCBI taxonomy): Eukaryota > Metazoa > Chordata > Lepidosauria > Squamata > Natricidae > Thamnophis > Thamnophis sirtalis. The sequence continues at coordinate 65,510,430 of NW_028261390.1, read as the reverse complement.
AAATATTTGATGCTTTTAAACACCATGATCTTAAAAATCTAGCATAACAATATGCAGCAGAACAGAAGAGAAAGAATTGGAGAAGGTAACAGAATACAAAGACTTGCAAATAGAATAGAATAGCAATAGCAATAGCAATAGCAGTTAGACTTATATACCGCTTCATAGGGCTTTCAGCCCTCTCTAAGCGGTTTACAGAGTCAGCATATTGCCCCCAACAACAATCCGGGTCCTCATTTTACCCACCTCGGAAGGATGGAAGGCTGAGTCAACCTTGAGCCGGTGAGATTTGAACAGCCGAACTGCAGAACTGCAGTCAGCTGAAATAGCCTGCAGTGCTGCATTTAACCACTGTGCCACCTTGGCTCTATAATAATAGAATAGAATAGAATAGAATAGAATAGAATAGAATAGAATACTTTATTGGCCAAGTGTGATTGGACACACAAGAAATTTGTCTCTGGTGCATATGCTCTCAGTGTACATGAAAGAAACAAGATACATTTGTCAAGAATGATAAAGTACAACACTTACTGAGAGTCATAGGGTACAAATAAGCTATCAGGAAACAATAAACATCAATATAAATCGTACGGATACAAGCAACAAAGTTACAATCCTGCAGTCATAAGTGGGAGGAGGAGATGGGTGATAGGAATGATGAGAAGACTAATAGTAATAGCAATGCAGCCTTGGTGAATAGTTTGACAGTGGTGAGGGAATTATTTTTTTTAGCAGAGTGATGGCGTTCAGGAAAAAAAACTGTCCTTGTGTCTATTTGTTTTTGGGGGGTCTCCAGAATGCAAAACCTTTTTTTTTTTTAATTTGCCTCTTCAAAATCTTGGTGCGTCTTATACTCTGAAAAATACGGTACTTACTTTATAGCACTATTGCTATAAATACTATTAAAAAAATCCAGATAAAGCCCAATAATCTTTATCTGGATTTTTGCAGGCTAGGCCTGGTAGCTGCAATGTAATTGAGCTTCTACATTTATCCCATGTAGTATTTCTTCTGATATTCAAATCAATGTTTCTAAAGTTGCAATCTACAAAACTGAAGAACCATCAACACGCTTGGCGGTCTCTGCTATTGATGTTAAAGAGACGTTTCTATGAAAATATATATATATTTCGGGGCTGGTTTCAGGCAGGACAGATGAGAAATTTAACTGATCAGAATTTCAATTCTATCTTCCAAGACTCCCCCTGTAGGTTTGGGTTTCTGTCTTTCTGAGGCTCTGAAGAAGCCACAAATGAGTTTTCAAGAGCCTCGTTCGTTGCAAGGAGCATTTGTTAAAACTCAGCATGTGCCTTCTTCCCAAGAAATGAGTAGGCTGCAGTTTTGAAGATCCAATGATTAATTTCATTTCAGCACAAGGAGAAGCACGCTTGCATTCCTTTTTTTCTGGAAGGCAGCCAAGGCAAGAATTCATGCAGGAGAAAAGTCAGGATGACAAGCTTAGACAGGAAGTTGATGCTGGGCTTCCACCGAGTTAGGGGGACAGCATGGCATGAAAAGGTCAGCGAGACAAGCGTCAAACTCCGCTGACAGAAGCATGGGTTTTTTGGGGGGGAAAAAACTAGGATTCTAAAGGAGCAGTGCAACTGTCTGGCCATTAGCTTCGTTCACAATTGCCATCTGTAAGAATATTGCTCAACAATGGTGTGATACAACGGAGCAATCAAGGGGAACAATTGCTGTGATGCTTCAACCAACATGTTACTTTACTTTCTGATGGAAGATCAGAGTGCAAAGAAGATAAAATAGCTTCCTTCTCCCTGCTGAAGATAAGCAGGCCCGTTTCTGGGAAACCGTCTGGAAGAGTTTTACACTGTATTCTTCCGGAGTGTTTTGTTTTGATGTTCTGTTTCGCTTTGACAGCATCCCAGACGAGTCTTCAGCTCTAATACATCTGACAGGTCCCCTTGGCACTAATCAAATCCAACCTTGCTTACTATTGTGGGAAGTTAGCAACACCCCTCTAGAAAAATGAAATATCTTAGGAAATATTAAAAGGGAGGCAGAAACTCAGCCCCCTCCACTGTGTCAACGGGCCATTAAGGCCTGAGCCAGTGTATTCTATATAACAAAGATCTACCTCCTTCGGGCAGAGCCATAGTAGGAATCCCAAAGCCCTTTCATTACATTATCACCCTGCAAGAGTCAACCAAGCCTAGGACTCCAAAGACAACCTACAAAGTTAACCCTGCATGGTCCCATGGGAGTCTGACAACCAATCAGAATACAAGCTCAAATATAAAAGCCCAGAGAGGGCATAAAACCCTCTCAGCATCTCTTCTCTTTTCTCTTTGCCCAAGATCTCCAAGGCATGTGATCCTGTCCACTATTAAAACCATCTTTCCAAGCAGCCTCCATGTTTCCAAGTGTCTTTCCCCCACACTTGGAACTGACCAGGGCATTTTGTTAATATTTCTCCTAAAATTCAGCAATGAGAACGCAACCTAATACTCCAGATGTGTTCAGTTGTTTTTAATATGGACAAAATAATTCTCTTGCTACATTCTGACATTACTTTCCTTGGTGTGTGTGTGTGTGTGTGTGTGTGTATGTGTTCTGGCACAAAATTGACTCACTTTCACTTATCATGATCCACAGAGATTCCCAGTGATTTTTGGGGCAGCAGTTCAAACTCAACCTCTTCATTCTTCTCCTCAACCTAAAAGGTTTCTCTGCCCAGGTGGACCAAGTGGCGAAGGGAAGCTGCAGATTGCAGCATCAGGCAACACAAATTGCAAAAAAAAACACAGATGGGAAGCAACATTTAGATTATTTGTATTCCGCGCAGTAGCGTAAACTGATTTACAGTTCCTGGCAGAGTCAGATTAATTTTTATTACATGAACCAAGATCCTAAAATCCTATTAACCTCAGAGGCATGATAACTCCTCATAATTTGTGAAAAATAGACTTTTCAAAGTAACCTAACTACAAGTTGATTTTTCTTTTCCCCTTTTCAGCTACTGCAAAATAAAGTCTAGCATTATGGAAATGAACATTTCCCCCCAACACTTAATTTCAAACTGCATATCCGGGCGCTATTTGCTAATGTCGAAAATCCTGAAGGCTATTAATATGAACTAATGGAAGAGATGCACCAAAACATGTAACCAGCTGATATACTTTTTTAAAAATAATATATACCTGTTTTTTTTTTCTTTTTGGTTTTTCTTTTGTTTTTCTTTTTTTTTCTTCCCTGCCTTGTTTTTTGTTTTTCTTGTCTTTTTTTTTTCCTTGATTTTTTTTTCCCCCACTGGTGTGGGCATGTATTGTTTAAGAAACAAAAATTATTATTATTATTATCATTTTTTTTAATAACAATTATAGTCAAATGAAAATGGATATATGATGATGGTGGCATGTATGAGTTAACATGAACTATGTTTGTTGACTGTGGAAGAGATGCGTAAAAGTCTATTTGTAACCAACTGATACACTTTCTATAGCATGTAAAGAAGGATGTTGTATTTGTTTTAAATTAAAAATTAAAAAATTTAAATTAAAAAAAAAAAGAAAATCCCGAAGGCTGAATATTGCTGAAGCCCAGCCCACCCGCCTTCCCCACCCATAATCTGCTTTTGGCCTCCGAGGTGGTTAAATGCAGTGGTTAAATGCAGCACTGCAGGCTACTTCAGCTGACTGCAGTTCTGCAGTTCGGCTGTTCAAATCTCACCGGCTCAGGGTTGACTCATTTGATTTGATTTGATTTGATTTATTTGCGTTTCTATGCCGCCCTATTCCCGGAGGGACTCACGGCGGCTCACAAACCAAAATAGGGGGGGGAATACAAACAGGGGGAAAAACAACGGACAACTACTACAAACAATTTAAAAACACTCAACAACCACACAATTTGAGTGGGGGCGGGGAATCCGTCAGCCCCAGGCCTGTCGGAACAACCAGGTTTTAAGGGCTTTGCGGAAAGCCTGAAGGGTGGTGAGGGTCCGAATCTCCACAGGGAGCTCATTCCAGAGGGTCGGAGCAGCCACAGAGAAGGCCCTCCTCCAATCGGCATTGGCCAGTAGATGGAATTCGGAAGAGGCCTAATCTGTGGGATCTAATAGGTCTATTGGAGGTAATTGGCAGCAGGCGGTCTCTCAAGTACCCAGGTCCAATACCATGAAGGGCTTTATAAGTGACGACTAGACTCAGCCTTCCATCCTTCCGAGGTGGGTAAAATGAGGACCCGGATTGTTGTTGGGGGCAATATGCTGACTCTGTAAACCGCTTAGAGAGGGCTGAAAGCCCTATGAAGCGGTATATGTCTAACTGCTATTGCTATTGCTATTGCTATCCCATTTTCTTAAATCTAAATATTAAGAGTATTTACTATGTTATGTACTTTACTACAATGGCCATCAACCTTTTGGGCACAATGGGACCAGTTATGTGGAGAGATATTTTTCATGGACTGGAGGAGGTGTGATTTCATGTGCTGCCTGCATCCCATGGATAGAGATTCATTTGTTTCCATGGCCCAGTTTCTGGCATGTTGTGGCTCACTGCCAATCCGGCATTGCCCCCCCCCCCTGTTTTAGTAGCAAAACAGCAATAGCATTTAGACTTATATACCACCTTACAGTGTTTTACAGCCCTCTCTAAGCAGTTTACAGAGTCAGCATCTTGCCTACCCCCAACAAACCGGCTCCTCATTTTACCAACCTCAGAAGGATGGAAGGCTGAGTCAACCTTGAGCCTGGTGAGATTTGAACTGCCAAATTGCAGGCAGCCGGCAGCCGGCAGCCAGCAGAAGTAGCCTGCAGTACTGCACTCTAACCACTGCGCCACCGTGCATATAAGTATATAAGAGGTGTAGTATAAACGTGTCTATCCTATATAGAGAAAAATATTAGTGTGTGGAAGAGAGAAAATTTCCAGTTTCCTTCCTTTTCTATGAATTCTTTTTTTTTTTAAGTTTGCCGTCTCAAAGGAATGACGTCTTCCCCACTTTGAGGAATTAAACTAATAAGGCATAAGCTGGTTCTCAGTGTAGAAATGAATTGAACCCTGCTAATAAATAGAAGTGACACACTCTTTGTTTAGGGTAATTTAAATGAATGTCATGCAAATCAAACTATAAATTCACAGAGCATTCCCTGCGGGATGGGATTTCAATAAAGATGTTGGCATAAATCAGTCTTTTTGCTGATGCATAGGAGTCCACTTCAGGAAGAGAGAGAGAGAGAGAGGGAGGGAGGGAGGGAGGGAGGGAGGGAGGATCAGCAAAAAATAAATCTTAAAAAAAATAATACTTGAATGATTCTTGGTAAGGTGGAACAGAGCTAGCATCCACCAATGCCAGCAAAGGATGGCTTCCGTTCCACTGATAGGGACTCCATAAAGTTGCATTTAAAACAGGCTGTCTGGCCTCTGCGACTGCTAATATCATGCGGCAGCATAAATGGGAAGGTTATTAATATTTTAAAAATCTAATTTTCTCTACATTACAGCGGTAATGAATTTTGATACGACTCAGGTGCTGGCAAGACCAGATTATGACATCTTTAATGCTGAACAATCAGATGGTTGATAGGAGGCATTCGGAGTCCGAGGCAGTTGGGTTGTAAGCCCTGCTGTTCCCCGACTAAACAGGATGGTGAAGAAATGTCTTAAATGTTTATATATTAAGTGCCTTGAACCTGGTGAAAGTGGAAAAGCAAATAATTATCTCAGATATGGATTATGATATGGAGTAGGATATTCTAACTCTTAATATTACCTGCTTCTCTCCATCCCTCTTCTCTCTCTCTCCCTCTCTCTCTCTCTCCCTCCCTCCCTCTGTGTCTGTGTGTATACATGTACAGAGATACACACACACACACACACACAAACACATACATAGATACATAGATACACACACACATACATACATTATAAACATTGGACTGGGTCTTCTTTTGTTGCCCTGCAGAGGACAATGGAGCTGGAAACCAGATTAGTGGGGTGGGGAGGAAGTGGGGATTGTGTGATATCCTTCCCCTGGAGTGAGGTGGGAATGGAGATTTTGCAGTATCCTTCCCCTGCCACGCCTGCCATGCCATGCTCACAGAACTGGTAGCAAAAACTTTTTTTTAATCCCACTACTGATGACAGAAGATAGATAGATAGATAGATAGATAGATAGATAGATAGATAGATAGATAGATAGATAGATAGATAGATAGATAGATGATAGATAGATAGATAGATAGATAGATAGATAGATAGATAGATAGATAGATAGATAGATAGATAGATATCAAGATCGAGATCGCGATAGAGACAAAGAATGGAGGCCTTTGAACTATGGTGGTGGAGAAGACTCCTGTGAGTCCTTTGGACTGCAAGGCGATCAAACCGGTCAGTCCTAGAGGAGATCAACCCTGACTGCTCTTTAGAAGGCCAGATCCTGAAAATGAAACTCAAAGACTTTGGCCAGCTCATGAGAAGGAAGGACTCACTGGAGAAGAGCCTCATGCTGGGAAAGATGGAGGGCAAAAGAAGAAGGGGACGATAGAGAATGAGGTGGCTGGATGGAGTCACTGAAGCAGTCAGTGTGAGCTTCAATGGACTCCAGAGGATGGTAGAGGACAGGAAGGCCTGGAGGAACGTTGTCCATGGGATCGCGATGGGTCGGACACAACTTTGCAACTAACAACAACAAATATTTTTTTTAAAAAATAAATAAATGTAAACTTCTCCTGTCTATGGATATTCTCAGTCATCCAGGTCTTGGTTGTCCCAAAGGTGCTTTTTCTGGAGGCAACTGGACTTTCTGGTTTTTCTTTGAAGACTTTTTGCTTCTCATTCAAGAAGCTTCTTCAGCTCTGACTGAATGGTGGGGAATGGAAGGATTTATACTCCTTATGACCAGCTGCCTGCAAAGAATATAAATCCTTCCATTCCCCACCATCCAGTCAGAGCCAAAGAAGTTTCTTGGATGAGAAGTGAAATATCTTCAAAGAAAAAAAAAAGTAAATCCAGGTGGCTCTTGGGGGAAAAAAGCACATTTGGGACCAAACTTTCCCTGTTTTTTTTCCAGTTTTTATGTCCTGAAAAAACAATTTCTTCCTTTCAGATTTGTTTTAATTTGTTTTTTTTAATGATTTGACAGCTATTTTGATTGACTGTCACTACTATCTACAATTCTTACTGGCAAAGGGTGTTTTGATTTGAGTGGAACAGATATAAACCAATATTTTAGCATTCAACAGTTTTCTTCTGATTTCCAACTGAGATTAACTTCTTATTTGATTTAAATAGAACAAGCATTTTCTACAGCCTTCCAGTACATTGGTTATAGATAAAATATACTGATAATGGAGTGCCAATTGTCTGCATAATCTTGACCAAAAATTTGACTGCATATCAAACTAAGAAACAAACTTAAGACATTTTTCGTTAGTTATTCCATTTGTTCCCCTACACAGTCAACAGAAACTCAATGCAAGAATAAACAATTTCCCCCAAAATATATACACAGATATAAAAGTCCTAAAATAAAGAAAGCTATCTTGGTATAGTGGTTAAAATATGAGATTAGAATATAGGAGAACACGAAGTTTAGTTCTGCCTTTGTCATTAAGTTAGCTGATTGATTTTGGGATATTCGCTCTCAGCCTAGGAAGAAAGTACTAGGAAGTTACTTTTGAAAATATGGCTAAGAAAACTACTGGACTTATTCCTGGAGTTATCAGGAGTTAGAGTTGACTCAATGGACCAACAATTGAAAACATAATCTGATATAAAAATCAAAACCAATTCATATCTTCTCCTTCTTCTTCTTCTTCTTCTTCTTCTTCTTCTTCTTCTTCTTCTTCTTCTTCTTCTTCTTCTTCTTCTTCTTCTTCTTCTTCTTCTTCTTCTTCTTCTTCTCCTTCTCCTTCTCCTTCTCCTTCTCCTTCTCCTTCTCCTTCTCCTTCTCCTTCTCCTTCTCCTTCTTCTTTTTCTTCCTCCCCCTCCCCCTCCCCCCTCCCCTCCCCTCCCCCTCCCCCTCCCCCTGTTCTACTGCCCCCATTTATTCTTATTCATTTCCTTTCTTCATGTCCATGTTCATACTTATGCTTGCTATCTTGTACATGTTTGACTAACTAACTAACTAACTAACTAACTAACTAACTAACTAACTAAACAAACAAACAAAAAACAAAAAAACAAAATAGATGACCCCCCAAAAAATGTGAATAGAATTTAGTCAGTTTGTACTCGCTGAAGTTCTGGACCAATGTAATGTAACCGATGTAAGTTAAAAAGCAATGCCTGTATTATTTCTACTGTGCACCTCAAAATTACATTCAACAAAAGTTTACCAGAGAACAAATAAATCTAATAGAGTCCTGCTAGTATTTTAGCTGTGCATTTCCAATCTATACTTTTATTCCAAACCAAAATGAGTCCATTTTAAATAACTTGGCTTTGTCCTTGTTTTTGCTACGCTTGCATTCTCTATAGGCAGCAGTTTTCTTCGGTTGTGAATAGGACACCAAAAAGGTTATACATAAAATGTATGGCATTCTCATTATTTATGTTTATTTGCAATTTCTTTCTGCACCCAGAGTTCAATTAATTCCTTTAATCCCAAATTAATGCACAAATCTCTATGAGGGCATTTATTAAAAAAAAAAAAAAACTGGTGTGGACTGAATATAAATAAAGCGATTTTCTCATTAAAAAGTGTCCTTACTTAAAATCATTTTGATATGTTCAAGGGGGGAAAAGGATGATTTAGGAAATTACTAATCCATCTGACTCCTGGGGAAGAATACTTATTTAATAAAAGAGACATGGTGGCTCAGTGGCTAAGACGCTGAGCTTGTCGATCAGAAAGGTCGGCAGTTTGTCGGTTCGAATCCCTAGCGCTGCATAATGGAGTGAGCTCCCATTACTTGTCCCAGCTTCTGCCAACCTAGCAGTTTGAAAGCATGTAAGAAACGCAAGTAGAAAAATAGGAACCACCTTTGGTGGGAAGGTAACAGCGCTCCATATGCCTTTGGCATTTAGTCATGCCGGCCACATGATCACGGAGATGTCTTCGGACAGTGCTGGCTCTTTGGCTTTGAAATGGAGATGAGCACCATCCCCTAGAGTCAGGAACAATTAGCACATATGTGTAAGGCAGTGGTGGGTTTCAAAAATTGTTCGAACCTACTCTGTGGGTGTGGCCTCCTTTGTGGGAGTGGCTTGCCATCCATGTGACCGGATGGGAGTGGCTTGCCACCCATGTGACCGGATATGAAGATGCCGACGACACTTGTCAGAACCACCTTAAATTACCTCATACACAGCACTGGCATGCATCAGAATATGAGGTAAACTTGTTTTTTAAAAGGCATCTTTGGTTTGCGTTAAAACAACTTCAACACACGCAATGTTCTGATTGCACCACAAACGCAGTAGTCATCCTTACCTTTCACAGAGGCACTGAGTTTTATAAATAGGAGCATGATAGTGTAGAATAATCATATCCAAGGACCAGTGGTGGGTTTCAAAATTTTTTAGAACCTCTTCTGTAGGTGTGGCCTGCTTTCCGGGTCCACTGGTGGAACCTCTTCTAACCGGTTTGGTAGATTTGACGAACCGGTTCTACCGAATAGGTGTGAACTGGTAGGAACCCACCTCTGGTGTAAGGGTAACATTTACCTTTACCTTACTTATTTAATAAGTGGATTTTTTCCCCAAACCGTTACAATCCAGTAATAGAAAGAAACGGTCCTTTGATGGAAAGCACAAATGTTTGACGAGATGTGTACACATTTAATGCAAAATTAAAAACAAACCTTGATTAAACGGCATCATTCTTAAGGTAGATTAATTGACCAAAATAGCATTTAAGGTACTATAACTAGCTTTCAGACAAATCTTTTGCATGCAAATTCTGTTTTCAAAAAACCTCTTCAAGGACATCTCTGCTTACGGCAGATTCTTCTGTAGAAAACTTATGGATACCTTCAGCTTATTTAGGACAATGGCCAAGCTATGTATTAACAAATGATGTGGAAAACAATGTGACCTAGATAAAAAGAAATCCATCCTCTGACTGTAAATGCCCCCGTGGGAATAAATTGAGTTCGGAAACTGTTATTGCTGGGCAAACTTGTATAAATTTTCAGGGAGGGTGAAAAAATCGAGGTTTCCGCAAAATGTGAACAAAGCCTTCGTTTATTTTTGTTTATTTTGTTGTGCTTGGATTTTAGCTTTGTTTTAGAAGGAAACCTTTAAACAACATAGAGAAATAGAATATAGAAGGAGAAAAACTTATCTTAAGGCCAAAACATGCAAAAAGGGATGTAATAATAGCTCAGATAGACACTCTCCCAAGTCACATGAGTATAGGAGGGAGTAAAACACAGCCATTGATGGAAATGATAATTTTGTTGGTATTCTTATGGATGCACATATCACTTCATTTTCTGGGCAGCTAGCAGAAGGTTCTTTTAAAACCGCAACAATTTTAAAATAGTTATAAAAATTAAGAGTTGTAACTAAGAGTAAGGAATCCTAGTGGACAACCACTTAAATAGGAGCCATCCGTGTGCAGCAGCTGCCAAAAAAGTCCTAGGCTGCATAAACAGAGGGATAGAATGAAGATGACATGAAGTGATAACACCACTTTATAATGCCTTGGTAAGGCCACACTTGTAATACTGCACTCAGTTTTGGTTGCCACGATGTAGAAAAGATGTGGAGACTCTGGAAAGAGTGCAGAGAAGAGCAACAAAAATGATTAGGGGACTGGAGACTAAAACATATGAAGAACGGTTGCAGGAACTGGGTATGTCTAGTTTAATAGAAAGAAGGACTAGGAGACACGTGATAGCAGTGTTCCAATATCTCAGGGGTTGCCACAAAGAAGAGGGAGTCAAACTATTCTCCAAAGCACCTGAGGGCAGAACAAGAGGCGATGTGTGGAAACTAATCAAGGAGAGAAGCAACTTAGAATTGAGGAGAAATTTCCTGACAGCTAGAACAATTAATCAGTGGAACAACCTGCCTCCAGAAGTTGTGAATGCTCCAACACTGGAAGTCTTTAAGATGTTGGCTAGCCATTTGTCTGAAATGGTATAGGGTTTCTTGCCTAGGCAGGGGGTTGGACTAGAAGACCTCCAAGGTCCCTTCCAACTCTGCTATTGTATTGTATTGTAACTAATGTTATCTTAGTGCCTGAAAAGTAGATGAAAACTCATCCAACTCGCAACAGTTCCATCCGTTGTTCAAAGTTACAACGACATTGGAAAAAAAGTGACTTATGATCGTTTTTCATGTTTCCATCCATTGTAGCATCCCTGAGGTCATGTGATCCAAATTCAGATGCTTGGCAACTGACTCATATTTATGACAGATGCACTTCTGTCATAACACCAGGTACCACATTTTTTGGTTAAAAGTATCTTGTTCAAAGTGGCAAAGGCAGTATTTAATTCAATAACACCGAGTAAAAACATTCTGATGTCAAGTCTGATTCATAAAGTGACTGAAGCGTCCTATGAGTTAAGCTTTGATAAATGATGCACTGCAAGTATACAGCAGTTCCTTTGGGGTTTTAAATTCCTGTTATTAAGAAGCATGTGAAAGTTGCAGCCAAAAGCAGTTTTCAATTTGAAGATCATAGACTTTCAAACACCAAACTTCTCTTAGGACCGGTTTACGCAATGGAGTATATTCTCCCATACTACTTACCCAGACCTTAAACATTGTCACAGCTGTAAAACCAAGAATGACATAGGAAATTACTTAAGAGTGGTTTCCTTTATTGTTCTTCACCTGTAGACAGAATCTCGCCAGACTAAAGTATTTGTACAGATACAGATACACTCTGGGGAAAGCTAGGGAGGAACTGTGCAACAAGCCCCATTTTTCACAAAAACTGGGTGTGTAGAGGGTTTGGGAAGCCTGCAGAGTGCTCCTGGGGGCTGGGAAGGGCAAAAATGGGCCCGTTTTTTCACAAAAAATGGATGCATAGAGGATTTGGGAGGCCTGCAGAATGCTCCTGGGGGCCAGGGAAGCCAAACACATTTTTGTTTGTTTGTTTTCCTCTTCGAAATCTTGGTGTGTCTTATACTCCAGTGTATCATATCATCTGAAAATTATGGTACTTATGCTTTGAAAAAAAATGAATGTGAAATGTGACTGTGTTTAACCACAGAGATGCCATCTCAAAAGCAAATCAGGTTTTTATTGCAAAATGGGCGGGCGGGAGAAGCATAATGCAATGCCACACTAAATATTCTGAAAGGATCGTTATGGAAATAAGGAAAGAAAGAATATTGTGTCAAAATAAAGGGTTAAGATTTACACGTGTGTTTGTGTGTGTGTGTGTGTGTGTGTGTGTGTGTGTGTGTGTGTTGAGTGCAGGCTTTTTTCTCGGCAGAACAATTCACAGAATTGAATTGCAAATTTTGATTTCACGGAGTTTTGTTCTTCCTCCTATTAAAACAATAGAGCAAGCCTAAGATTGTAGCAAAGATGCGATTTGTTATCCTAAAGATTTAATTCGCTTAAAACCATTGGGATTCCTCACACTTGCTAACAGTGCTAAATCCTCTCTTCCTTTCACAATTTGGAATTTATGGAATAATTACCTTTCGATAAGAACAAGACTGACTGCAGGAACAAAGTGACACATTGTGATCAAATTGTGCCCTGCAAAATATACGTTCCTCCTCTATGTGAAATAACACAACATTACAGAACAATGATGTGCTCCTATAATGTCTCATAGAGGGGGAAAAAAACGTTATCTGAATTGTAATGTGAAATAGGGCCATTTATCTGCAGTATAAAACCATCCGTAATCAAATGCGAGAGCGTACTGTACATTATCAAAAAGTGGAGTTCTGAAGCAGACTGAAAGACACAGGAAATTGAAAAATGGATGTCAATCAGTTGAGCAAAGATTTGAAATTCTATTTCAAATTCTGTTTAGAGAAGGAGATCAATTTGTCCTCTGAGAAAATAAATTTCAGCAAAGACAAAGATCATGATTGTAACTATCTACATATATTCCTGTGGTTACAACAACAAGATGAGGTTTATCTGAGTTCAAGAGGCTTGCCCCTTTTCAATTTCATCATATACTAACTGAATACCCATGCTCCGGTACAAAACTATGTGATCGGGCTTGATAAATCGACACTTACAGCTTGAAAATTAATGAATAATTACGATCGGCCTCTCCTCTCCTCTCCCTGAGGCTGGGCCCATTGATCCTCTCCTATCCCCTTCTCTCTCTCAGGCTTGCTCCACAGAAACCTCTCCTATCTTACCCCCTTCTCTCCCTCAGGCTTGCCCCACAGAAATCTCTCCTATGTTACCCACTTCTCTATCTCAGGCTCCTGTCCAAACTCCCAGCCAGCAGGCCGGAGGAGTCACGCACTGGCCATGCCCAAGTGGCAGTTTGAACAGCGATCTTTTCAAATGGGGAGGGGGAGTAGGACTACTTAGCATCAGAGCCAAGGGTGGGTTGCTGCTTGTATTACTGCCAGTTCACAACCCACATGCAACATGCACACGCACACCAGATGGACGCTGTGCACGCATGCACTCTTCAATGTAAGTTGCAGAACAATTTACAGCTAACTGCACATGTGCAGGCACTTCAATTCAAAATGGCACTGCCCAAGCAGCAGGGAGGGACCCGGTTCAGGGGCGTGTCAGGCCTGGGTCATTGCCACTTCTGCGACTCAGGCCTAATCCCATATCCCTTATATATATATATATAAAATAAGTATGTATTTCCCTGGCTCAGCTGATAAAGGAGGAGAACCTTGTGGCTTAGTGGTTAACACAACTGCCTAATATGTAATACAGCACAGGTTCAAATCCCAGTAAGGGTATGGCTAGCTGATGAGAGCTAAATAGCTTGAAACAGATCCATACTAGTCTCCCTTTATTTATTTATCAGCTCAAATACAACAAAAATGCAACAAAGGCAACAGTAAAAATACTAGCTTTCTGTCTGGATGGTCTCTTGTGATGAGCCGATAGACAGAGAAAGGAAGCAGTAGGCTTCCTCCCATATTTGGGCATACCAGGGGTTGTGACACTATAGATGATATAGATATAGATATAGATATAGATATAGATATAGATACGGATACGGATACGGATACGGATACGGATACGGATACGGATACGGATACGGATACGGATACGGATACGGATACGGATACGGATACGGATACAGATATAGATATAGATATAGATTACCATGGCTTAGATGGAGGCATAAACAAACCCTTGCATCTTTGCACATGGTACCTGTTCAACAGCCAAGGAACATTTCTATTAAATGCACCACCTGTCTATATGTTAATCAGTCTATATGACGTATAGATTCTTTCAGCCAGAGTTGGGTATTTCTTTTCTTGTTCTTTGATAGATGAAGGCCTCATGTCCTCAAAGCGGAAAGGGCACTTTGCAGAGGACTTCTTAGAAAGATTTTGAGGTCACACAAAATTACACAGGGCCGTTCTGCACGGCAATTTTTACTTGATTACCTCCCGTGGTATAATCTGTTTGGAACAGAAGCTGGCTAAAGAAATCTTTTTCCAAATGTCGGGCAGGAGGGGAGGAAGGAAGAAGGGATGGTTGGGAGGGAGAGAAGGGAGGGAGAGGAGGAGGGAGTGAAGGAGGAGAGGAGGGAGGGAAGGATGGAGGGAGGGAGGAAAGGAAGGAGGGAAGGAGGGGGAGGGAAGGGAGGGGGAGGGAAGGTGGGAGGGAGGGAGGAAGGAAGGAGAAGAGGGTGATGGAAAAAGGAAAAAAGATGAAGGGAAGGAGGAAGGAGGGAGGTAGAAGGGAAAAGAGAGAAGAGAGAAGAGGGAAAAGAGAAGACGATTAATTATTGCACTATACCATAAATGAACCAAAACAAACCCTAATTCCAGCTTTCCCCATTTTTCTTTTGTTAAACAAAGATAGGAGTGGAGACCTGTAAACAAAGAGCCGAGGTGGCGCAGTGGTTAAATGCAGCACTGCAGGCTACTTCAGCTGACTGCAGTTCTGCAGTTCGGCTGTTCAAATCTCACCGGCTCAGGGTTGACTCAGCCTTCCATCCTTCCGAGTTGGGTAAAATGAGGACACAGATTGTTGTTGGGGGCGATATGCTGACTCTGTAAACTGCTTAGAGAGGGCTGAAAGCCCTATGAAGTGGTATATAAGTCTGCTATTGCTATTGCTATTAAATAAGTCTTCCCATCACAGGATATAGTAGTATGTGAGTCTGATCACAAGGAACTAAAGCACAGAATGTATGACAGGCAGCATACCTTAAGCCAACACAAGATGGGAAACGTTAGATGCAGAACGAGAAAATATGAGTGGACATTTCATTAGCTGTTGTCTGGAGACTGGTTGTGGAAAACAACGTGTGTTCCTATCCTTCAGAAGCAGAGGTGGTATTCAACCATTAGTGGAAATCGCAGGTAGGCTCACCTACCCACCCCCGGCTCTATGCCATCCTATTCAGGCCCATTTTTGAGGCCAGGAGCATGCTTGGAAGGCACATGTGCAAGCAAAGAGCATGCATGCAAGGTGGGGCGCATGTATGGAAGGGGCACCTGAGTGCACAAAGCAAGTGGGTGCATGCGGGGCGAACCCGTGGTAACAAAATGTAAAACCCTGTTCAGAAGTAATGGGTGGCTTATGTTCAGTGTAGATTGACCTAAATTTTTATGATTGGTTTAGGAGATCAGAAGAGGGAAAATATTTGTAAATGTGTGTGTATGTATGTATGTATGTATGTATGTATGTATGTATGTATGTATGTATGTATGTATGTATTTAGTGTCACAACCCCTGGTATGCCCAAATATGGGAGGAGGCATACTGCTTCCTTTCTCTGTCTATCGGCTGGTCACAAGAAACCATCCAGACAGAAAGCCAATATTTTTACTGTTGCCTTTGTTACATTTGTGTTGTATTTGTGCTTATTTATTTATCAGCACAAATACAAAACACACACACACACACACACACACACACACACACATATATATATATATATATATATGAAAAGGGGAGGGAGGGAAGGAAGGGGAGGGAGGGGAGGGAGGGGAGGGAGGAAGGAAGGAAGGATATGAAAATTAGAGGATGGAAGTTAGGAAGGAAGTGAAGGAAGGAAGGAAGGAAGGAGGAAGGAAGGAAGGAAGGAGGGAAGGAGGAAGGAAGGAGGAAGGAAGGAGGAAGGAAGGAGGAAGGAAGGAAGGATATGAAAATGAGAGGATGGAAGTTAGGAAGGAAGTTAAGGAAGGAAGGAGGAAGGAAGGAAGGAAGGAAGGAAGGAAGGAAGGAAGGAAGGAAGGAAGGAAGGAAGGAAGGAAGGAAGGAAGGAAGAAAGGGCCTTTCTTTTCCTTTTCTTTTTCTCCATATGGAGGTAATGTCTCCATTCAATGGCAACAAAAACTTAGAACATATAATTCAAGAATGAAATAAGGAGCAGGGAGGGCTGCAGACAACAATGCTACATAATGTCCTTTTATCTGCCCAAAACTTTCTTCTCTGCAAATAAATGCACTTTCTCAAGTTGGGTAAATGCTTTATTTCTGGCATTCCCTTCCCATGTGTCACCCTGAGAAAAACAGAAGCCTTGGTTTTATTGAATAAATAAAGGATTTCTCAAACCGGCTGAAAGCAATAAATAGTATTGCTTTCTTTGCGGTATGGAATGGCGCACTGCAAATAGTGAGACTTCCAAAAGATGAAATTGCTTCTTTGAATTTCACACAAACAGTTCAGGACGAAACCAGGAGACAGTCCTGGTCCTGATCCTGAATCCTGATGGAGGTTTTTGTTTTTAAAGGTCCAGGAAGCTGAAGGTCGAACTTTGCAAATCCATATTTGCAAATGGTCCACTCAGTCTCAACAGATGAAACAACACAATGGTTTGGCACGGTTTCGAAATCTTGGAAGGTGAAATCAGGTCCCTTTAAGACATATTTCTAAAAAAGTTACAGAAGCAGCCAATACTATACAAGACAGTAGAGTCCAAATCAATTTTGAAACAATGACTTTCCTATTCCATTTAGAAAATGTATTCAGTTTGGGGATTTGGAATCAAACCTACAAACCACATACTTACAGAACCCTAGAATCTAGTCCTCTAGGGATGCTGTGGGTGGCTCAGTGGCTAAGACGCTGAGCTTGTTGATCAGAAAGGTCGGCAGTTTGGTGGTTTGAATCCCTAGCACCGCATAACGGAGTGAGCTCCCGTTACTTGCCCCAGCTTCGGCCAACCTAACAGTTCGAAAGCACGTAAAAATGCAAGTAGAAAAATAGGAACCACCTTTGGTGGGAAGGTAACAGTGTTCCATGCGCCTCTTGGTGTTGAGTCATGCCAGCCACATGACCACAGAGACGTCTTTGGACAGTGCTGGCTCTTCGGCTTTGAAACGGAGATGAGCACTGCCTCCTAAAGTCAGGAACGACTAGCACATATGTGTGAGGGGAATCTTTACGTTTACATTCAGGGTTGTTTTCCTTTAAGAATGAACTACCTTAGTGTCTCAGTGGTGGGATTCAAATAATTTAACAACCGTTTCTCTGTCCTAATGACCAGGTGGGTAGGCGGGGCATAGTGGTCATGTGACCGTGTGGGTGTGGCCAACTCTACATCACTCATGTCGATGGGCGCTTCGCCTTAGCTGTTACAATGTAATGAGGGTTAACCGGAGAGGCAGTTTCTGTAAGCAGGGCAATAAAGATTAAGCTAGAAACAACACCAGAATGTTTCCTTCCTGCCTTCCTTACAGGATTAGCCCTGTAAAGCGGGAAAAAAAACCAAAAGAAGATTTCTTCCAACAACCAGTTCTCTGAACCTCTTAGAAAGTTAAGAACCGGTTCTCCCGAATAGGTGCGAACGGGCTGAATCCCACCACTGTAGTGCCTGTATTTAGGAGTATTGTTGGGCCCAAAGGCGCTCTTTCAAAAGCCAACTGGACCTTATTTGTTTTTCCCTGAAGACATTTCGCTGGTCATCCAAAACACTTCTTCAGTTCTGTAGAACTGAAGACGCTTCTCAGATAAGAAGCGAAACTCCTTCAAAGAAACCAAGAAAGTCCAGCTCAGAGGTGGCATTCAGCCGGTTCGGACCGGTTTGGGTGAACCTGTAGTTTCGACGATCAGCTGGCCACGCCCACTCACCCCTGCTCTCTCCTGTCCTTTATTTCCTGCTTTCAAGCTCATCTCAATTACACAGGACGGCTGATTCCCCACCTGGAAGTTTTACTTCCCATTGCTGACTTGGAAGGCAAGCAATGAGCTTCTAAATGCTCCATTTTCAGTGCTGCACCTGTGCATGAAGCGTGCATGTATGCAAAGCTCACTGAATCACTGGTTAAACCAGCATCACCCCACCATTGGTCCAGCTGCCTTTTGAAAAAGGGTTCCACCACAAAATTGCGGAGGACAAAATCGCGCTCGACGAAAGCGCGCATTTGACGTCATCACAGCGCGACGAAAACATCGCGCTGTGATCGAAAAATGTAAAAATAAAGCTAAAACCTTACCCTAACCCCCCCAAACCTACCCCTAAACCTAACCCTAAACCTAACCCTTAACCTAACCCTAAATCTAACCCTACTAATTTGAAGCTTAGTTCACGTCAGAAATAGAGCCTTCCTTACTATTTCTCAATGCTTGATTTGCTTTTGGCACTCAAATATGTCTAGCTAAAGGCATGGGAGCAATGCAGTCATATAAAATCTCCATTGCTTTGCTGATGTGCAATGAACTTCTAATACAGAGCTTTAGAACCGAGGTGGCTCATGAAGAGCCGAGGTGGCGCAGTGGTTAGGGGCAGTACTGCAGGCCATTTCAGCTGACTGTTATCTGCAGTTCAGCGGTTCAAATCTCACCGGTTCAAGGTTGACTCAGCCTTCCATCCTTCCGAGGTGGGTAAAATGAGGACCCGGATTGTTGTTGGGGGCAATATGCTGACTCTGTGAACCGCTTAGAGAGGGCTGAAAGCCCTATGAAGCGGTATATAAGTCTAACTGCTATTGCTATTGCTATTGCAGTAAGGTAAAGGTAAAGCTTCTCCTTGCACATATGTTCTAGTCATTCCCGACTCTGGGAAGTGGTGCTCATCTCCGTTTCAAAGCCAAAGAACCAGAGCTATCCAAAGACGTCTCCGTGGCCATGTGACCGGCATGACTAAATGCCGAAAGTTCACGGAACACTTTTACTTTCTCACCAAAGGTGGTTCCTATTTTTCTACTTGCATTTTATGTGTTAAATATTCATTTAACATGATGTGTTCGTGTTTGAATCGCTGTCACTTCGTTCGTAGTTATAATAAATCAGTTCTTGTTGAAACCCTGGCTGCTGCGTCGTCCCTTCCTCCAGAATTCAAAATTACGTGCTTTCGAACTGCTAGGTTGGCCGAAGGTGGGACAAGTAATAGGAGCTCACTCCATTAGGCAGTGCTAGGGATTCGCACCACCGAACTGCCGACCTTTCTGATCGACAAGCGCAAGCACTGTAAAGTGGTATACAAATCTAAGTGCTATTGCCATTGCTATTTCTTGCAGATATTCCAAAGTTATTTTGTCGTTTGCAGTTAGTCTTGTGCAGTCTTCCTGCACCAGTTAACTAGGTGGCCCCTCTGTTTCTTCAACTTCGTTACAGAGATGGAATTGTCTGTCTTCTAAATTCTGACTTTGTATGCATTTGTTCTGAAGTCTTACCCATAGCATTGCAACAGTATTCCGTGGTGGAATGAAATCTGGGGCAAAATCTCACACAATTCTATTGGAATGCTGAAACCACCACATTGCTTTGAGGGAGGGGGGGGGCAGAGGTGGGTTCGCACCAGTTCGGTAGAACCGGTTTGTCAAATCTACCGAACCGGTTAGAAGAGGTTCCACCAGAAAGCAGGCCACACCTACAGAAGAGGTTCCAAAAATTTTTGAAACCCAACACACACACACACACACACACACACACACACACACACACACAGACAGACAGACAGACAGACATACTCACACAAAGAGAGAAAGAGAAAGAGAAAGAAAGGAAGAAAGAAAAAAGAAAAAAGAAAGAAAAAGTGAAAGAGAGATGAAACAAAAAAGGGAAAAAGGGACAGAGGGACAAAAGGAAGGAGAGAGAGAGAAAGAGAAATAAAGAAAGAAAGAAAGAAGGAAAGAAAGAAGGAAAGAAGGAAAGAAGGAAAGAAAGAAAGAAAGAAAGAAAGAAAGAAGAAAGAAAAAGTGAGAGAGAGATGAAAGAAAAAAGGAAAAAGGGACAGAGAGACAAAAGGAAGGAAAGAGAGAGAGAGAAAGAGAGAGAGAGAAAAAACACATGGCCGGCAAGCCACTCCCATCAGGTCACATGGCCGGCAAGCCACTCCCACAAAGGAGGCCACACCCACAGAGAAGGTTTGAAAATTTTTTGAAACCCATCACTGGGGGAGTGTGGGGAGAGGGACTGGAAAGTTTGATCCATTTGTACTCAGCTAAATTTAACTTCAGCTCTTTTTATTTATTTCTTTTTTTAAAAAAGAAAATCCAGTCCCTGATTCCGCTGGAGACGTCTTGCCCAGAATAACATCATGTGCATTTTGTATTTTAAGGAGTGTTTTTGGTCATCGGACTTTAAAATACTCTTTCTCTGAAGTCTGGCAAATTTTCATATCCTGTCATTACAATTAATTAGCTTGAGACTAGCATGATGTTTAGAGTTTTTCGTCTTTTTTTTAAAGCGTGGATTAGGTACCTTATCAGGGGGAGATTTGCATAATTTTATTGCTTGACTTCCTTTGATAAGCTGGATGTCTACATTCACTTTGTTCCTGAGGAGATTAGATATATTTCTCTCCTCTCGGAATTTTGTATCTGGATGGCGAAAAAAAAACCATAAAAAACAAGACTATGAAACATGATGAGGGAAACAGAAACATCGCCCATCAGAGGGAGGCTCCGCATTTGGTATTCAACAATTGAATTCCAGTCATCTGAAGTAATTAGTTCAATCTACTTAAAAATCAATGGCAACACAGTCTCATTCTGTGTCATATTCTAGTCTTAATCGGATTTGCGATTTTAGGTTTTAAGCACAGGAATGCTCATCTTCTTAATTGAACCAGCCATTCCTCAGCTGTAAGAAAAGTAGAAGGAGGAGGAGGAAGAGGAGGGGGAGGAGGAGGAGGAGAAGGAGGAGAAGGAGAAGGAGAAGGAAGAAGGAGAAGAAGAGGAGGAGGAGGAAGAAGGAGGAGAAGGGGGAGGAAGAAGAAGAGGAAGAGGAGGAGGAAGAGGAGGAAGAGGAGGAAGAAGAAGAAAGAAGAAGAAGGAGGAGGAGGAAGAGGAGGAAGAGGAGGAGGAGGAGGAGGAAGAAGAAGAAGAAGAAGAAGAAGAAGAAGAAGAAGAAGAAGAAGAAGAAGAAGAAGAAGAAGAAGAAGAAGAAGAAGAAGAAGAAGAAGGAGACAACACACTTGCATATCCTTCTCCAACCTGTGGCCCTCCAGACGGCTTGGAACTAGAAGAATTCACTCCCTGGAAATCATGACCAAGGACCCAGCTTAGAGAAAGCTTGTGTAGCTTTCTTGCGAAACAAAACTTTTGCCAGACCAATTCTCGAATACAGCTTGTCTGCCTAGAATCCACACTGTGTATCAGACATTAATGCGATCGAGCGGGTCCAGAGGTATTTCACGAGAAGAGTCCTCCACTCCTCTGCTCACAATAGAATCCCTTATGCCACCAGGGTTGAAATTTTGGGCTTGGAGATCCTAGAACCGTGATGGCGAACCTGTGGCACGTGTGCTACAAGTGGCACGCAGAGGCCTCTTTAACGGCAATCAAGACGTCGACCCAGGTGAGCTCCACTGTGCATGCACATGCACCTCCCGCTGGTCAACTGATTTTCAGGTCTCTGCAGTGTGTGCTGTTTAATCAAAATGCAGTTAAAACACTGTACAAGCCATCGAGAATATAACTTTATACATCCAACAGGAACAGGAAGTGCCTCACAGGAGCAGATAGAGGTAAATCCTAGATAGGCAGAAAATGCATAACGGAACAATGGAGATGAATGCTAGAGAGGAATAAAGCTGCATACAAGGCCAACATAACAAACCTGTAACAGCGTGAGTAGAGAGCGGGGTTACGGTGATGTTGATTCTATCCCTCTGATGAAACCTAGGATTGCATTGGCTGTTTTGGCTGCTACAAACTCATATTTAAGTGATTTTCCACTAAAACTCCCAAAATAGAGCCGAGGTGGCGCAGTGGTTAGAGTGCAGCATTGCAAGCTACTTCAGCTGACTACAGTTCTGCAGTTCGGCTGTTCAAATCTCACCGGCTCAAGGTTGACTCAGCCTTCCATCCTTCCAAGGTGGGTAAAATGAGGACCCAGATTGTTGGGGGCAATATGCTGACTCTGTAAACCGCTTAGAGGGGGCTGAAAGCCCTATGAAGCGGTACCTAAGTCTAACTGCTATTGCTATTGCTAAGATCCAGTTGTGGGATTCAACTGGTGTTAACAACTCGTTCGCTTTGCATGCACGCACATTGCATTTGAAATTAGCACTCAATCTTCATGCGGCCCCGGTGAGTATAACAGCTGAGAATGCAGCAATTGCTCTGCAATGCTGATTAGCTGGGCTTCAAACGAAGGTAATATAGGAGAGAATTGAGCAGGGGCTGGTGGGCGGGGCCAACTGATTGCTGGAACAACCAATTCACCCCAACCAGTTCAAACCGGCTGAATCCCACCCCTGCCCAGATCCCTCTCAAAGTTACTGCTATTGAACCAGCTTTCACCTAATTCTGTAACTGAACAGATTACTTTATACTTACAAAGTACTATATTTATTATTATTATGTATTATTTAATATTACTGCATTACTATTTACTATTACTGCATTATTATTTATTATATTATTTATAAACAATATATGTATTAGTATTACTACTACTACTGTACTATCATCATCATTATCATCACTCAATATAGGATAATCACTGTATTATACAGATCGCAGTGGTTTTTTTTGTATACACTTTTTTATTTTCCATTTTCATAACATACAATCACATGTATACTATTACATAGCTAATATCCTATTGTATTAAGTAGTAATTACATCAGTTCCTCTTGTCATCAACGCCCAGAAAGATAAAAACCCATTATTAGCTCTTCTGCTCTGCATACACCTCTTTCTTCTACCTTTCTCCTACCTCCTTTCTTCCCTCCAACATCCTTTCCTACTCTACTTCCCCTTCCTTTCTCCTTCTCCTCTCTCTACATTCCACTCCTCCTTATCCTCCTCATCTTCCCCCCCCTTACCCTCTCTCCTATCCCTCTCTTCCCATCTTTCTTCTCTCCTCTGTTTCCTACTCTCCTCTCATTGGTGTATTTCCGCTTCTGAGCAAACTCCATTCTATGTTGGTGGTATTTATGCTTCCATATCAATATACTTAACATATCTTAGTTTTTTAAAAAAGAATAATCGCAGATCACAGATCCTAGTGTTAAGGTACTTTTTGGAGTTTATACCACTACCCAGCATTGTGGGAAAACTTTCATAACATAAGAGTAGGACACAAACATAGAAAGGATTCTCTAAAATAGAATCCATAGATATCTTTATTCTGAGATCTCTCAGAAGTTATGATTGCGAAGATGTTTGAGTCCTAATTAGGATTCCTGCATATTTCTGCTGAATTTGCATATATAAGGCCAAAACAGGTCTGGGAATCGGCTGCTCGGTGTATCATCAGTTATTATTTCAACAGTGCTGGTACAGAGGTAGATTAAAGAATGAGTTGGAAAAGTATTAGCAGAAAAAAAGTAAAATCAGTTTAAACTGGAGAACTACAGAACAACTTGTCAGAAAACGTATGGGTGCCAGAATTCCCTGCCCTTTGTCATTTCTAATCTTAACTAATGGAATATGAAAATAAAAATGATTTCAGGTAATTAAATTTTGAGCAGACTCGGCATTGTCAAGATCTCATTTGAAACCCATTTGTTGGCATGGAAACACCAACTTAATTAAAAATGGATTAAACTAATTAACCTGAAATATAGCATACTATGGATTCTTTTCCATAGTAATCTATAGCAGAAGTACTAGAAGATTTACATTATCCTGATCTTTTCTTTCTTACTTCATGGCTGTAAAGTTACGTTGTGTTTCTTAAAAGCTCCAAAAGACTGAAGATTTTCAAGTGAATGCCTCTCACAACTGGGCAGAAGGGTGGTATTAACGATGACACCTCTGCAAACAAATTGTCTTATTTTGGGGGAAAAAATAAAACCAAGAGCAACAACCAACCTGGTACACGTTGTGGACATTTTTGAAGATGTCTAGGAAGTTTTAGTAAGATCCTTCAAGAAACGAGAAAGATCCTGTAGGGATTGCTTGGGGATTCAATTAAAGATCACGTTGGTTTATCTGTCTGTTCGATTTTTTTTCACCGATCATTGAAAACCAAACAAATACAAATCATGCATTGATTTGACTTGTAGTCCACCTTTCTGGTCAATCACTCAGGACACCCACAAACTTTAGAAACACCATCTAAAAGTTTTAGAAACAAGTGGGATGCTAAATTCATTTAACTCTTCCCAGGCAGACAAGAACACCTTTTTTAAATGCTGAAAAAGTACTGAAGAACGGTGACGTGTAAGAGCGCCTAGCTGTAGGAATCGTGAATGTCAGATTAAATGGATTTAGGACATTCTTTCTTTTAATCTCCACCTTTTTGGGGTGGTTATTAAGACACAGGGCGGTCCATGGGGATAGTCACAAAGCTGACAATTACTTCCAGAGCTGAAGCTTTTCTGTGCGGCTTAGTTTGGAATGTATTTATTCTTAGAGTAAGGGACGTAGTGGCTCAGTGGCTAAGATGCTGAGCTTGTCAATCAGAAAGGTCGGCAGTTTGACTGTTTGTATCCCTAGCGCCGCGTAACGGAGTGAGCTCCCATTACTTGTCCCAGATTCTGCCAATCTAGCCGTTCAAAAGCATATAAAAATGCAAGTAGAAAAACAGGAAGTTTTCTAGGAGGATAACACTGTTCCGTGCACCTTAGGCATTTAGTCATGCCGGCCATATGACCACGGAGACACCTTCGGACAGTGCTGGCTCTTCATCTTTGAAACAGAGATGAACACCGCCCCCTAGAGTCAGGAATGACTAGCACATATGTGCGAGGGGAACTTGTACCTTTATTCTTAGAGTAATGGGATAGGTTAAAAAAAAATACCTCATGAGATTAAATTGACGAGAGAACAGAGGTGGTTTATACTTCTCGTTGAATCAAACTCTTCAGGTCTATTTATTTCTTAGAGTAATGGGGCAGCTAAATAAAAGTCCAGAGACTAAATTCACGAGAGAACCGAGGTCGTTTATATCTTTCATTGAATCAAAACTTGACAATGAGAATCATGAGCACTCCAAGTAATTAAACTAATGAAATATTACAGCTAGTATTAAGCTTTGATGTCACATAATGGTTAATAAATTCTAAGGCTAAAAGTCTAAGTTAATTCCTTACCAATAGAAGAATCACGATCTTATATTAGGGCCCAGCTGGGAAGAATAGAGTCACGGATGTTCTATGTTCTTTTTTATATGAGACCCACATACCTTCCTCCCAACACAAGTATGTGACTTACAGTAGTTTTCTAAGCAACTAGCTGCTGAACTTTATGAGAAAGTTAGTGTGCTATTTTTTTACACCTTGCTTATCAGAAACCTCTATAGGAATGTACCTATCTTCCATAAAAATGAACCACTTGACTTTATTAGGGCTTTTAGACAATGGCTGATGAGTTGTCTTTTTATGCCCCAGGTATTTATTTATTTATAGGGGGGAAATGTCCTGACCAAATGTAATTTCTAATGTTGGATTTTCCTGCTTATCAGAAAGAGCCCACTTGTGGAGTACTGTGAAGCCGTTACCATGGCAACTCCACTGCACTATACAGTAGAAGCCATTTATGGCAGAACAGTAAAAGCCATTAAAAGGCACAACAGGCTGCATCTTAACAGAACACACAGCCCAAGGGGTGTTAAGAGTGTCTTACCCCTCCTGTATTTGTTTCCAGAGGGTTAAGTCATCTGTGTACCAAGTTTGGTTGAAATTGCTCAAGGCACTCCAGAGTTTTGCTGGAACATACATACATACATACATACATACATACATACATACATACATACATACATACAACCATTTTATAGATAGAAAAATAGAAGATAGATAGATGATTATGATAGATAGATAGATAGATAGATAGATAGATAGATAGATAGATAGATAGATAGATAGATAGATGATAGATAGATAGATAGAAAGATGATAGCAGAGGTGGGTTCCTACCATTTCGCACCTATTCTGTAGAACCGGTTCATCAAATCTACCAAACCGGTTAGAAGAGGTTCCACCAGTGGACCCAGAAAGCAGGCCACACCTACAGAAGAGGTTCCAAATTTTTTTGAAACCCACCACCGGTCCTTGGATATGATTATTCTACACTATCATGCTCCTATTTATAAAACTCAGTGCCTCTGTGAAAGGTAAGGATGACTACTGCGTTTGTGGTGCAATCAGAACATTGCGAGTGTTGAAGTTGTTTTAACGCAAACCAAAGATGCCTTTTAAAAAACAAATTTACATCATATTCTTATGCATGCCAGTGCTGTGTGTGAGGTAATTTAAGGTGGTTCTGACAAGTGTCGTTGGCATCTTCATATCCGGTCACATGGGCGGCAAGCCACTCCCATCCAGTCACATGGGTGGCAAGCCACTCCCACAAAGGAGGCCACACTCACAGAGTAGGTTCGAACAATTTTTGAAACCCACCACTGGATGATGATAGATAGATGGATAGATAGATAGATAGATAGATAGATGGATGGATGGATGGATGGATGGATGGATGGATGGATGGATGGATAGATAGATAGATAGATAGATAGATAGATAGATAGATAGATAGATAGATAGATAGATAGATAGATAGATGATAGATAGATAGATAGATAGATAGATAGATAGATAGATAGATGATAGATAGATAGATAGATAGATAGATAGATAGATAGATAGATAGATAGATAGATATAGATTAGTCAATCAGTTTACAATCTTAATCAATCTACATATGATTTGGGAGTGAAATACTTCCTTCCATTACCTTTCCCATATTCCTGCGCAATCATTCTGCCAGAGAATCAGGCCTTCTGTTTCTCGCTGTCTTTCCTTTCTCTTCTATCTTATCATCCCCAAATTTAAAGTTTTTAATACATTTTTGAGCAAGCTGTCAGCCTGGTTTCCAAGCTAATTCCCCCCCCCACTCCCTTCATTTCATTCCTCCTGCTTTCCTTCTTTCTTATTTTCTCCTCTGCAATGTGCTCTACATGGGGCTGCCCTTGAAGAGCATCCGGTGACTTCAGCTAGTACAGAACGCAGCCGCGCGAGTGATTGTGGGTGCACCTCGGTTCACCCACATAACACCTATCCTCCGCGAGCTGCGCTGGCTGCCTGTCGGTCTCCGGATGCGCTTCAAGGTGTTACTAGTCACCCATAAAGCCCTACATGGTAGTGGATCTGGATACTTGAGAGACCGCCTTCTGCCAATTACCTCCCTGCGACCAATAAGATCACATAGATTAGGCCTCCTCCGTATTCCATCGGCCAGCCAATGCCGGCTGGCAACTACAAGGAGGAGGGCCTTCTCAGTAGTAGCCCCGACCCTTTGGAACGAGCTCCCCGTGGAGATTCGTACCCTCTCCACCGTCCAGGCCTTCCGCACAGCCCTTAAGAACTGGCTAGCCCGTCAGGCCTGGGGATAAGGATAGCCGCCCCTCCCGAATGATGAATGTATGTTGCTGACTATTTTATTATATGTCTCTATGTCAATGTCTGTATTCCCCCTCCCTGATTTTATGTGAGCCGCCCTGAGTCCCCTCAGGGAAAAGGGCGGCCTACAAATATTAATAAAATCTCTAAATCTCTAAATCCTCTAATCTCCACATTTACGTTTGGCATAAATGTGAAAATCGGAGTCAGTTGAAAAAAACAAGAAAAAACTGGCCAGATATCATCGCTAATGATACCTGGACGTGAAGAAGCAGTTACTGACATAAAGAGGTTCCCGCCGGGTCAGGAAAGGTTAAAAGCAACTCAATAATTGAACAAGTGTGATGTCATCATTTAAAAAATGCCAAGCCAAGAAGGCCCCTAAGATGAATTTTTGCAACCTACTGCTGATATTAAGGAAATCTTGCATGTCCACGCTTGCAATATGAGGCTACAGATATTGATTTATTTACAGAATTGTACATAGGATTAAAATGGGAGGAGATGTAAAATGCTTTAACTATTAGAAAGACTCTACAACATGATTAGGCTTAATCTAATGCCAGCATGCTGACTGGGGAGTTCTGGAAGTTAAAGTCCATATATCTGAAAGTTGCCAAGATTTAGAAAAATGTATCAAATGACTCTTCCTAACTTTCCTTAAAAATGAACTGAACCTACCCTGGAAATTTCTTTTTGCTACTTCATCCCCTTTCTCTTTTATTTTCTACTAGCTGATAACCTGGGTATTTATGTATCCCATGTCGCTGCAATTTCAAATGTTGGATTTTCCCCCTTATCAGAGGGAGCCCCCCCCCTTTTGGAGTACTGTGAAGCTGTTACCATGGCAACTTTACAGCGCTGTACAGTAGAAGCTATTTTAAGGCAGTATGATAGAAGCCATTTTAAGGCACAACAGGCTGTATCTTAACAGAACACACATCCCGAGGGGTGTTAGTGGTGTCCTACCCCCATGGTATTTGTTTCCAGAAAGTAAGCCATCTGTGTACCAAGTTTGATTGAAATTGTTCAAGGCGTTCCAGAGTTATGATGGAACATACATACCCACAGCCATGTGTGTGTGTGTGTGTGTGTGTGTGTGTGTGTTGTATTTGTGCTGATAAATAAATAAAGGGAGACTAGTATAGATCTATTTCAAGCTATTTAGCTCTCATCAGCTAGCCATACCCTTACTGGGATTCGAACCTGTGCTGTATTGCATCTTAGGCAGATGTATTAACCACTAAGCCACAGGTCCTCCTCCTATATCAGCTTGAGCCAGGGAGGTAGGTATTCCCTTTATTTATTTATCAGCACAAATACAGCACAAATACAACACACACACACACACACACACACACACACACACACACATATGTATATGTATATGTATATGTATATGTATATGTATATATATATATATATATATATATATATATATATATATATATATATATATATATATATATATATATATATATATATATATATATATATATATGTATATATATAGTCTTGTCGTATTCGGGTCTTGGCGACGTTTCAACGAGTCACACTTGTCATTTTCACTGGTGCCTTTGGCTTCATGCTTCTGTGAGCAAAGCGTGATAGGAGCTGCCGTTTTTTTATAAATATAGGTGTGTGAGTGTGGAATGTTGGCTTTGCTGCTTTAAACGGATTGGTTGGCTGTGTTGTCACATCTTGATTGGTTGATGGAATTGATGTTTGGTAAGGGTGATTGGCAGTGGTGGGTTTCAAAAATTGTTCGAACCTACTCTGTGGGTGTGGCCTCCTTTGTGGGAGTGGCTTGCCGCCCATGTGACCATGTACCTCACCAAAATGTCTACGCCTTCCACCTATGGAACTGATTCCGGACTCAAGACAGTGGGAGTGATATTCCCTTATGTGTTTCAATCACCGACTACCACTGAGCCAATGGATTGTGAACCGAATTTATCCTGCATAGCCCAATCACATAGTTTCGTTGTGAAGCACGAATATCTGGCTAGTATTATTAGAAGGCTAACATTTGCGTGAGCGTGCACACACATACACACACAATATTTTCAATATTCTGGTCTATTGATCTCCCCAAGGAGATTACTGAAACCATCCCATCCTACTAATAAATGTTAACAAGCATCATCTCTTATCATTAAGCACGACTGCAATCTAGGGAATTAAAAACAACTGACAAGGAGAGATTCAAGAAAAGGCATGCTTTACAAACCCCAGCCGGGTTAGAAGGACACTAAGAGGATCAGTGACATTTACTACAAGTGTACTCATAGCATTTCATTTCCCACTAAACTCTGTTTTAGGGCAAGAAATATGTTGGGTCTTTTCAATCCCATTGACATCAACAGAGACGTGATCTGCTTTTCAAGAGCACCTGATAATTGAAGTCAAGGAAACCAGCATATTTTTCTTCCATGCTGGAAATTTTTTTTAATTGTTTCTTCTTTAAATTATTGCTGAGAAGCTGAAAGAACTTCAGCTTTTTCTAAATATAGTCAGTTAATTAAGCCGCAAGATGGGCATATATAACTGCATGCCTACAATCTTCTCTTTAGAGACTTTCCTCTTTTCAAATGGCAGTTCAGTTCCTACTCTGATAACTAAAAGCATTAATTCCTTAAAGGCTTTGGAGGGCCTCTCTATATTTCTTTGGACACAGAAGGCCGAAGCCAGAAATAACTTCATAGGAGACATTGTTGTTGTTAGTTGCAAAGTCGTGTCTGACCCATCGTGATCTCATGGACTATGTTCCTCCAGGCCTTCCTGTCCTCTACCATCCTCTGGAGTCCATTTAAGCTCACACCAACTGCTTCGGTGACTCCATCCAGCCATCTCAGTCTCTGTTGCCCCCTTCTTTTCCCCTCCATCTTTCCCAGCATGAGGCTCTTCTCCAGGGAGTCCTTTCTTCTCATGAGGTGCCCAAAGTATTTGAATTTCATCTTCAGGATCTGGCTTTCTAAAGAGCAGTCAGGGTTTGATCACCTTGCAGTCCAAGTGACTCGCAGGAGTCTTCTCCAGCATCAGAGTTCAAAGGCCTCAATTCTTTCGCCCTTAGCCTTCTTTATGCCCCAAATTTCACATCCATCTATTGCAACTGGGAAGACCATAGCCTTGACTATACACACTTTTGTTGGCAGGGTGATGTCTCCGCTTTTTAGTATGACGTCTAGATTTGCCATAGCTTTCCTCCCCAGGAGCAAGGGTCTTTTAATTTCTTGGCTGCAGTCCCCATCTGTGGTGATCTTGGAGCCCAGGAACATAAAATCTGTCACTACATCCATTTCTTCCCCATCTATTTGCCAGGAATTGAGAAGGATGGATGCCATGATCTTAGTTTTCTTAATGTTGAGTTTCAAGCCAACTATTGCAATCTCCTTCTTCACCCGCATCAAGAGGCTCTTAAGTTCCTCTTCGTTTTCTGTCGTTAGAGTGATATCATCTGCAAATCTGAGGTTGTTGATATTTCTCCCCCTGGCAATCTTAATTCCACCTTGTGATTCATCTAGCCCCACCTTTCCTATAGGGATTATTTCTTATAGGAGACAAAAGACCAGCTTTGCTGCCCTTTCTTACAATGGTACAATGAATGTTAACTTCAAATTGCAAATTTTGTACCAGAAATGTTTATCACTGAGAGGCCTACAACTACAATGATATGCATTTGCGTCAGGAGTGAGTGACGGACAAAGAAATCAAGTGTTATTCATTTTACCTGTCTGCATTTGTTCCAAAGAAATGGATATTTATGGAATCCGACGGGTAAAACTCTGGTGAGTGGAATTCATACACATTCATCACTCGGAAACAAGTGATCGCTCCACAAGGACCTCTTCCAAAGAAGAGATGAAACACAATACACATTTTGCCTTCCCCGGCGCACCCCTTTTTATATTTAAATCTGGAGACCATAAATTGAAAGGAGACAGAAGACACCCTAGGACTTATCAATGCATAGCAACCTAAGCCATTGGAAGAAACGTGTGCGGGAAAGGAGACGGAGCGTAGCGAAATTAGTAAGACGCACTCCTGTCTTTTGCTATCCCTGTGGAAAGGATAAAGCAATCACCTTTTTTAAAAATAAAAATAAAAGCTGAACTAAAATATTCTCTGCACCTTAAATTCACACTGCTTTCCCGAGTGACGGGAAGAACACGGCAGCGATCACTGCAAACTTTGGTTGCGTCCCAAAGGAGTCATGCAAATAAGTAGGCTTACCTGGCAGAAGTATTTGGATATCTCTTTTCCTCTCTCCCATCCCTTCATTTCATTAAAAGGGAAAAAAAACCTATTATTAATATTGCAGAAAGAAGAATTGCAACCACAGCCTTCCTTCCCCATTCCCTCCCAATCAGCTGGGACTCGAGAGGCAGAGAATTGATGGGGGCGGGGCCAGCCAGAGGTGGTATTTACCGGTTCTCCGAACTACTCCAAATTTCCACTATCTGGTTCACAAATGTGAGCACTCACCCGCTCGCTTTGCTCTTCTGCACCCCATCCACGCATGCGCTCGGTCTTCCACATATGCTCTTTGGCTTTAAAATGTGCCTAAAGAGGACTGCATTCAGCCGGGGCATGTGGGCAGGCCCACCCACAATTTCTACTACCGGTTCAGCTGAACGGGGCCGAACCGGCTGAATACCACTTTTGCACATGACCAACATTGAAAACCTATCATTTTTATTTTTTTAATCCAGTTGGCTACAACAAACGCATACATTGACATCTCCCTCATGGAAAGCTCTCATGTTCCAGTTTGGCCTTTCCTCATTAATATTAGTTTAAAACGTCCAATTCCTCTAATCATCAACTTATTTAAAATAAAATTCTCTGCCTATGTTTTTTTTTTTAAATCGCAAATTGATAGAATAATTAACTTGACTGCCATGTCCACCATCTCTTATAAATCCGGCCTGTCGAAAACAGATTCTTTCTAATTAGTTCTTGGCAGACTGTGACAATAACTCCGAGCAATGTCTCATGAAAGGAACTGACGAAGTCTCCACAGTCCTGAAATTATAGTATATTAGGCGCTGGCAACTCAGAGCCTAAGGGCACTGTCTGCCCCCTCAGGTCTTTCTGGTGAAGTCTGCGGAAGTTAAAACTCCCATTTTGATGGAGCTGAGCCGCTTCCTCAAATGTCAGAGACGAGGAACATGGATGGTTTCAAAAATGATGTATACATTCCATGCAAATACGTACATAGGCACGTTCCAGGACTCTGAAGCAAACTCTCTTGTACGCCCTTTTGATTCTGATTCTGATTTTAGATTCTGTTCTGCAGAGGAATGATTGAGTCTGTCATCTGCACCTCCATAACTGTCTTCTTTGGCTCTGCAACCCAACAAGACAGACACAGAATTCAGAGGAAATTAGAACTGCAGGAAAAAAACAATGGCTACCAACCTGTCTTCCATTCAGGACCTGGATGGATGGAGACTACACTGCACGAGTCAAAAAGAGGCTGTGAAAATATCGACAGACCCCTCACCTCCTGGACATAAATTGTTTCAACTTCTGCCCTCAAAATGATGCTATGGGGCACTGCACACCAAGACAACTAGACACAAGGACAGTTTTTTTTCCAACTGTCATCACTCTGGCAAACAACTAATTCCCACAACACTGTCAAGTTATCTACTAAGACTGTATTACTATTAATCTTCTCTTCCTTCCTAGTACCTATCTCTTCCCACTTATGACTATAATCATGTTGCTTGCATCTTTAAAATTCATATTGTTTGATTTGTTTCCTAGTATAATTTGATTGCTTATTAGTAACCTATACTCTCACCAAGTGTTGTATCTTATGATTCTTGATGAATGTATTCTATTTTATTTTGCTTTACGTACACTGAGAGCATACGCACTAAAGACGTGCCTTCACGGCCTTCATTTTTGACCATTTTTCACACTCAGGAAGCCTCCTGAAGCCTCTGGAAGGTGAAAAACAGCCAAAAATGCAGCGTGCGCATGCACGTTGGAGCAGACAGGGCAATGCCTCATGTGCCCTAAGAAATGGCTCCATGTGCCACTGATGCAGCAGGGGTTGCACAGGTAAACCCACCAGTGGCTGGCCAGGTTAGGTGGTCTTAATAGAATGGACCTTATAAATTCATATTAGCTTGGCTTTTCATTCTAGTGCTCTGGAGTCCCAAAGTTGACTTTTAGCTGGAGTGAACTTTTCTCTCCAACTTCCTCATAAGTATTAAAAATAGGGCTGAACAGTGTGGCAAGACCCTGTAAAGTGGGGGCACAGGAAGCCAGACGTGGATGAGAGATAGAACAGAGGTAAAAGCTGCTGACAGCTTAAGACAAAATAGGAACTTCTCTTTTTTATATTTCTCCTATGTACTTTGCTGTAACATTCCAAATGAACTTCTGCTTTTCGAAATGTCATGCTTGTCTCGTGTATGGAAACACCTTGAGAATGCACAGTATGGAACACGGCATAAAAATAGCAACCTGGGCAGAGCTCAGGCAGTTCAGATTTTGGTGTGTGAACACGCTGAACTCGATGCATCCAATAAACCTGTTTCTCTTCCTTCATGGTATCAAGTCCTGGTCTTTCGTAAGTAGATTACAAACCTCAAATCTGCTGCTACACCACAGTTTCGCCATCACGGATCTAGGTCATCATTGTACTGATCTCAGAAGGATGGAAGGCTGAGTCCACCTTGAGCTGGCCAGGTTCGAACTCCTGGCAGTGGACAGAGTTATCCTGAAATATACTGCACATTAACCACTATGCCACCAGGCTTCTAAAGTTGATAACATGGTCTACATATTCTTCATTATTCTAAATAGCCTTATGGAAAGCTACTGACCATTTGAGTCATGATGGGAACTATAAGTCAATTGATGGAATGCATTTGAGGCACAATATACCTGTATAGCCATAGCATCTAGATTTATATATTGCTTCATAATTCACAGTGCTCTCTAAGCAGTTTACAGAGTCAGCATATTGCCCCCAGCAATCTGGTCCTCATTGTTCTGACTTAGGCTTTCTGAAAAAAGCACTCACTTAGTCCCCAAAACCCTCTTTTTATTTCAAAGGCTGTGAATTATGTCCATTCACAGCACATAATGAGTTCCAAATAGTTTGTAAAGAGTCCAACAGTAGGCTGCCAAAGTCCTTCGGAATAAGGCTGATAAGCACCCGCCTTTATCTTCCTTGAAATGCTGTCAAAGACCTAATTGAAAATTAGCTTGGCAAGGCCACACAGAGCAAAGAGTCAAAATGGAGCTTCAGATGGTAAACCAACCAGCATGAACCAAGTTGCTTCCTGAAAAGGCTCACGTGCCTTTGCTCCTCCTTCATGTCCTATGGGAGGGGCCAATCACCTCCAAGCCTTACTCATGAGTCGTCCCTTTTGTCTTAACTGTTCTTGCCTTCTGGCAGTTCTGCGCATGCGTGCACTAGGAACAGAGGGAGCC
Organism: Thamnophis sirtalis; assembly: GCF_051295495.1. NCBI lineage: Eukaryota > Metazoa > Chordata > Lepidosauria > Squamata > Natricidae > Thamnophis > Thamnophis sirtalis. Next base: position 65,475,174 of record NW_028261390.1, on the reverse strand, counting down.
TGTACCTCTGCCTCTCTGATGTCCAACTCTGGAGGCTCCAGGGGCAGCACATAACTCCCAAGTGGCCATGCCCCCTCTCTCTGTCTCAAATTCAGAGCCCTTGTCCGAACCTTCCCCAGACTCCAGGACTGGTCCATGTTCCTCCCCAACCTCCTTGCTATCTGACTCTGCTGCCAGCTCTGCAGGCTGGCAGTGGACTACAACATACATTTTATCAACCTTGGAAGGAGGGAAGTGAGGATTGAATCCCTGGCAGTCATTAGAATTAACCTGCAATACTACACTCTAACCACTGCACCACCACACAGTGCCTGATTATGCTCCAATCCTTGTTTCCTTCAAATTCCTCCCCAACTTCATCTGTTCTACAAAACCCATCCTTCAGGCTTTATTCTGAATAACTCTAGCTTAAGGTTCTTTCCAGCATTGGAGACAGTGGTCTTCTCCATGGTGGGCTGGGATTGCCATGGGACATCTGTAACTTAGGGACACTAAAGGGAAATAACCAACCCCCATTTTATAGGGGCAATGGACAACATTTTCATCCGGATATTTCAGCCACTCCAAATAATAATTAAATCCATTGCAACTGAATTAATTCAGACAAAGTATTTGAATAACATCAACTTTGTTCAAGTTACCCTATTTACAATGCTTCATGCCCTCTGCTTAAGGAGGCCATGATGCAAAAGGCATTAGTTTTGTCCTGTTATGCAATGATGTATATGATGTGTATCACTGTAATGAACTGATGTATAGTTAATGGACATTCAGACAAGATAAACAGCTTCTTTCCCCAATTAAACTCTTGAACCTAGGTTGCTATGCTCCATCAACTCCTCTCAAAATTTCCATCAATGCTTCACTTACTGCAATGACCTACAATGTGCTCACTGAGCGGAACTGGAAATGTGGTATGTCTATAAAAGGGCTTTACTGTTTTATCACCTAGATGACACTAAGAGTTACGCTACTGGATTATAAAAAGGAAGGCAGCAGATGTTTCCAGGCAGTGGAGGAGAATAATTTAGGCTTGTTTCCACTAATGAGCCATTGCCTTCCATCTTTGGAATCCTACAAGCCAGATGGGACAATGATACGGGAATCCTTCAGTTTTACATGTTGCCGTTCTGTAGCTATAGGCAGAACAGGCAGAATCTTTGGGTGAAGATTTTGGTTGTGAGGGCACAAATAAAAAAGGTCTTGAAACTCTAGAAAGTGTGATGGGAAGAGCAATAAAGGTGATTAGGAGGCTGGAGGCTAAAACATGAAGAATGGTGGCAGGAATTGGGCGTGTCCAGTTTAATGAAGTGGGATGTGGTGGCTCAGTGGTTAAGATGCTGAGCTTGTTGATCAGAAAGGTCAGCAGTTCAAATCCCTAGTGCCTCGTAGAGAGTGAGCTCCCATTACTTGTCCCAGCTTCTGCCAACCTAGCAGTTCAAAAGCATGTAAAAATGCAAGTAGAAAAATAGGAACCACCTTTGGTGGGAAGGTAACAGCGTTCCGTGCACCTTCGGTGTTTAGTCATGCCGGCCACATGAACATGGAGACGTCTTCATACAGCGCTGGCTCTTCAGCTTTGAAATAGAGATAAGCACCACCTTCTAGAGTCAGGAATGATTAGCACATATGCACGAAGGGAATCGTTACCTTTTACCTTTAGTTTAATGAAAAGAAGACTAGAAATATTATGATAGCAACGTTCCAATATCTAAGAGGATGCCACAAAGAAGAGGGGGTGAACCAGTGGTGGGATTCAATTAATTTAACAACAGGTTCTCTGCCCTAATGACCAGCTGGGTAGGTGTGGCTCAGTGGTCATGTGACCGTGTGGGCATGGCCAACTCAACATCACTCAGGTCGATGGGCGCTTCACCTTAGCTGTGACAATGTAATAAGGGTTAAGCGGAGAGGCGGTTTCTGTAAGCAGGGCAATAAATGAGGCTAGAAACAACACCAGGATGTTTCCTTCCTGCCTTCCTTACAGGAATAGCCCTGTAAAGTGGAAAAAAGCAAAATGAGATTTCTTCCAACATTCGGTTCTCTGAACTGCTTGGAAAGTTAACAACTGGTTCTCCCAAATGGTTGTGAACTGGCTGAATCCCACCACTAGGATGAACCTATTCTCCAAAGCACCTGAAGACAGAGAGAGGCAATGGATGGAAACTAATCAAGGAGAGAACCAACCTAGAAGTAAGAAGAAATTTCTTAACAGTGAGAACAATTAATCAGTGGAACAAGTTGCCTCCAGACATTATGTGTACTCCATCAATGGAGGCTTTTATGAAAAAAAACTGGACAACGATTTGTCTGAAATAGTGTACAGTTTCCTGCTTGAACAGGGGGATGGACTAGAAGACCTCCAAGATTCTTTCCAGCTCTATTATTCTGTTAATCATATGAATTTGGACCTCATCCTAAACAATGAACCAAAGTTTAGCCTTTGGTGACGCAGTACCAATGTGGACACTGTTTCTACACCAGCTTATACACGTGCTACCTGTCCTTGGTAATACTGGCATTTTTCTCATGGTGTCTGGGATGACGTGTCTTGTAATGTTGTAAATATTTTGTGAATTCCGCCCTTGATCAAACATGGCTTTGAAAGGGGGTGTTTTAAAAGAAAAGAGAGAGAGAAAATTTGAGTGCAACTGAAAAGTTAAAAGTTGACTGGGGGGGGGGGGAAATACTAGAATGAAGAATTCGGGAACAGCGTGGTGGCAAGAAACAACCTTGTTGTGCATCCTGTCAACATAAGAAATATGCTTTCCAGGATGATGCTATACCCATACCAAAGTTGAAAGTGGAGCAACAAAAACATGAAAATGGCTTAGGAAACGATACCCATTTGATGCAAGAACAAAGTGGTCTGGGCAACAACATTGATGTGGTGATAATGTATGCAGAGTAGGACGTGGGAAGATAGCTAATAGGGTAGGAGAACCACATGAAAATGCATTTCAAAGCTAGCCAGGGATGGTTGGGGGTGATTTTGCAAACAGTATGGATTCAGGAACAAGGGAGGCTTTGGTGACGCGTGGAATGCACCAGCAGTGAAGTCTTTAGGCAAAAAGTCTGCTTAACATAGTCAATGATTAAGGTCTCATTCTATCAAAAATGTAGAATGCCTTTGAGACCAGTTGGTTCTGGTGTTTGGTCCCTGAGACCATTCCAGCTTTAAAACATGAACCATAAACAGCCGTTCTAAAGGGAAAAACATCGGTAAGGAGTGCAGATCACTATTACTTAGTACAAATGTCAATGGATAGATGAATGCCAATCATTTTCAGCAAGTCACATCATCCTAGAGTGTTGAAAGATTGTGTGCAGCAACTGCCACTCATATAGTGTAATTCATAGAAGGCACAGTTTACAAACACACTTTTCAGGACTGGCTCCTCAGTTGCTATGTTGCCAGAAGTCAGAATATCAAAGTGAGATGCTGGAAGTGTTGGCTGAGAACATGACAGCGTTTCCAGTCATTCATCAGGGGAAAAATAAAGTGGGCAAACATTTTGATATTAAATTAACCAAACCATGGATCTAGGATTCATTCTGGCCCTGACAAAAGCAGACATAATTTTGGAGGATATGATGGTTGTGGTCCAATTTGACTTTTAAAAAAACACTAGCTGATAATCCGGTGTTGCCCAGATATTTATTTATTGGGGGGGGGGGGGGAATGTCCAGACCAAATGTAATTTCTAATATTGGATTTTTCCCTTTACCAGAGGGAGCTCCCTTGTGGAGTAATGTGAAGCCATTACCATGGCAACTCCACTATACAGTAGAAGCCATTTTAGGGAAGTACAGTAGAAGCCATTTTAAGACACAACAGGCTGTATCTTAACATAACACACACACACCTTGAGGGGTTTTAGGGGTGTCTCACCTTCACAATATTTTTTTCCAGACAGTAAGTCATCTGTGTACCAGGTTTGGTTGAAATTGCTCAAGGCTGTGTGTGTGTGTGTGTGTGTGTGTGTGTGTGTGTGTGTGTGTGTGTGTGCACGCGCACTGGCTCTTCGGCTTTGAAACGGAGATGAGCACCACCACATAGAGTCGGGAAAGACTAGCGCATATGTGCGAGGGGAACCTTTACTTTTACAGAAACTAAAGACAATATCTGCAACTTTGGATTTTGTGACTGGTTTTTGCAATAGCTGGATTGATATTGATGTGAAAACATCCACTTCTACTTTGAGGCAACATGACCCAAACAGTTATAACTTCCAAGAGTCTTTTTTGCTTACTAATATTGAATGCCCAAGATGTTATATTGTTCTGCTTTATCCTCAATCCTGTTCGATAGAAGTATATAAATCAATCAAAACTCTGTCAGTCACTGACTTTATTCAGATTAGAGAATTGATTCTACAACTGTATTCTCAATCATTCAGATCATGGTTGTCCCAAAGATGCTTTTTCAAAAAGCAACTGGACTTGTTTTTCCTTGAAGATGTCTCGCTTCTCATCCAAGAAGCTTCTTCAGTTCTGCTGAAGAAGCTCCTTGAATGAGAGGCAAAATGACTTCAATAAAAAACAACGAAAGCCCAGTTGTCTTTTGAAAAAACGCCTTTGGATTCCACAACTGCTTTTGGACTGTCATTTTGAAGGCATTTGAAGTGAGTCAATGAAACTTGGATTGGATGATAGTTTAAACATGTGTCCTCAAATCACCAGACTGGAATTATCTGATTGAATCAGTGCATCAAACTGATTAGGCAGCTCATCTTTCAAATTCAGTTTGAAAGGATGAATTGGCCAAAATGCCTTCACGTTGAAACACTTCATTTAAAACTTATACGGCTGTGTTGGAGAAGAGATCTGCAAAGTTTGATTATTATGGTCATTCCTCTTCAGCTTATTAAAATGACCTACATTTGGAGTTGAGAACTAGTTTAATGTAGCGGTGAAGGCATTGAGCTAATAACCAGGAGATGGTGAGTTCTAGTGCCCCCTTGGGCACAAGACCAACTAGGTGACCTTGGGCTAGTCCAGTGATGGCTAAACTTTTTCTTGTCATGTGCTGACAGCGCATGTGCCCTCACCCATAATACAATGTGTGCATGACATACACACTCTGCACCCCCCACCTCCCTGCGCTTGCGTGCTCTCCCTCCCATGCTCTCCCCCCGCGTTCCTCCCCGGGCATACGTGTGCAACTCCCGGCGGTCTGTTTTGGGCCTAGGAGACCTTCCTGAAACCTCCTAGGACCAAAAATTAGACGTGGGGGGAGCGCCACACCCCCATGCTTCCCCTGCCCCCATGCATGCACGGCAGAGAGCCAAAACTCAGCTGGCCAGCAGGAGGCACACACACACAAGAACAGTGAAGCTGAACTGGGGGGGGGGGACAGCTCGCGTGCCTGCAGAGAGGGCTCCACCTGTCATCTTGGCACGTGTGCCATTGGTTAGGTAGGTAGGTAGGTAGGTAGGTAGGTAGGTAGGTAGGTAGGTAGGTAGGTAGATGATAGACAGACAGACAGAGGTAGGTAGGTAGGTAGGTAGGTAGGTAGGTAGGTAGGTAGGTAGGTAGGTGGGTAGATGATAGATAGATAGATAGATAGATAGATAGATAGATAGATAGATAGATAGATAGATAGAAGATAGATACAATAATACAATACAATAGCAGAGTTGGAAGGGACCTTGGAGATCTTCTAGTTCAACCCCCTGCCAAGGCAGGACACCCTATACCATTTCAAACAAATGACTGATGATAGAGATAGATAGATAGATAGATAGATAGATAGATAGATAGATAGATGGATGGATGGATGGATGGATGGATGGATGGATGGATGGATGGATGGATGGATGGATGGATGGATGGATGGATGGATGGATGGATAGATGGATAGATGATAGATAGATAGATAGATAGATAGATAGATAGATAGATAGATAGATAGATAGATGAGAGAGAGAGAGAGACAGAGAGAGACAGAGAGAGAGAGAGACAGAGAGAGAGAGAGAGAGAGAGAGAGAGAGAGAGAGAGAGGACAGATTCGAGATAATAGATTAAAGAGACAGTGAGAGAGATTCCATTTCTAGAGTGCACACAAGAACAGTGAAGCTGAACTGGGGGGGGGGACAGCTTGCGTGCCTGCAGAGAGGGCTCCACCTGTCATCTTGGCATGCGTGCCATTGGTTCGTCATCACAGGGCGAGTCCCTTTCTCTCAGCCCTAGAAATGAGACAATGGCAAGCCACGCCTGGCAAAACTTCACTGAGAAAACTTCAGGCAAGCCTTTGAGAACTGGACAAGATCGAACCGAAGAAAAAGCAAAACGGAATGTCCTTTCGATTCATTTTGATTTAAGTATCATTTGACGTCAGTTTGAATGCTTTTAAGAAGTCCTGTTAATTTTAAAAAAACACATTTTCTGAATGCAAACAAGTGTTTTCCATTCACAGTGACAATGGAAAAGAGTGCCATTCTATCTGGGTTAAAAAATAAATAAAAGTCAACTGTCATAGCAGAGAATCTCTTCGATTGGATGGATGTTACACTTCAACACTCCAGAAGGGTGTGCAAACTATTTTAATTCCCTTGTTTGCTAAGTTGCCAAACAAATACAGAACTCAGTGTAATGTACTCCATTGCATTCTTAGTCTGTCCTTGATACAGTGCCACAACATTTAGACACCATTCCTAATGAGTACAAGAAGCACAACGGAGAAAGATGATTGCCCACAAAGAAACACCTCACCACTATCCAGACCTTCCGCGCAGCCCTCAAGATCTGGCTCTCCCAGCAGGCCTGGGGATAGGTTTCCAATTACCCGCCCGAGTGTTTGATCGCTGAATGAAAGTTGTGTTTTATTATTTTTTCTTTGTGCACATATTGTTTTGTTTTTGACCTTGCACCCCCCTCCCCTGTGGTTGTAAGCCGCCCTGAGTCCCCTCAGGGAAAAGGGCGGCATATAAATCCCAATAAAACCTTAAAACCTTAAACCTTAAACAGAGCTGTCCTATAATGCCAAGTTTCATAAGCAGGTTGCCCCTGTAATTGCTTTTGACATAGTCCTTCATGAATGCTATTTATCATTATCTGGCACCCATTTGGAGAAGCGTCCCTTGGAAAGCTCTACCTACAAAGCCAAGGCACACATTAAACCCTTGTTCTTACAAGACTGTGATCTCAGAAGCAGATGGAATCAGCAGGTGGCTGTCAGTCATGGTTCTCTGAAATTTGTCCTCAAGTGTTTGGGAACATTAATCTGTTTCAAAGGTAGTGTGTTTCTTCAATGTCACACACAGGCATCTTTTCCCATTTATTGCCAACGTTGCCTTTCCTTGGAGTGTCAGGCTCTCGGCAGATGTTCTCACATCACCTTTGTGAATGTGCAGATTTGGCTGCGCATACAGCAGTGAGTGGTAGGTTACAAGGGATTAGTGAATGAGTAAAATACTTTTTGTAAAAATAAATAAATAAATATTGATGCTAATACCCACATGCCATCACAAAGAGAAAAAGAAAACTGACTCTTAACTAACATCTAGATCAATGAGAGAGATGATAGATAGATGGATAGATGGGTGGATGGATGGATGGATGGATGGATGGATGGATGGATGGATGGATGGATGGATGGATGGATGGATGGATAGATAGATAGATAGATAGATAGATAGATAGATAGATAGATAGATAGGAGATGGATGGGTGGGTGGGTGGGTGGGTGGATGGGTGGGTGGGTGGGTAGGAGGATGATAGATAGATAGATAGATAGATAGATAGATAGATAGATAGATAGATAGATAGATAGATAGATAGATAGAAGATAGATAGATACAATAATACAATACAATAGCAGAGTTGGAAGGACCTTGGAGGTCTTCTAGTTCAACCTCTTGCCAAGGCAGGAAACCCTATACCATTTCAAACAAATGGCTGATGATATAGATAGATAGATAGATAGATAGATAGATAGATAGATAGATGGATGGATGGATGGATGGATGGATGGATGGATGGATGGATGGATGGATGGATGGATGGATGGATGGATGGATGGATGGATGGATGGATGGACGGACGGACGGATAGGTAGGTAGATGATAGACAGATTGGTAGGTAAGTAGGTAGGTAGGTAGGTAAATAGATAGATAGAAAGAAAGAAAGAAAGAAAGAAAGAAAGAAAGAAAGAAAGAAAGAAAGAAAGAAAGATAGAATAATACAATAGCAGAGCTGGAAGGGACCTTGAAGGTCTTCTAGTTCAACCTCCTGCCAAGGCAGGAAACCCTATACCATTTCAAACAAATGGCTGATGATAGAGATAGATAGATAGATAGATAGATAGATAGATAGATAGATAGATAGATAGATAGATAGATAGATAGATAGAGATGGGATGGAGGGAGGGGGAGAGAGAGAGAGAGAGAGAGAGAAAGAGAGAGAGAGAGAGAGAGAGGACAGATCTGAGATAATAGATTAAAGAGACAGTGAGAGAGATTCCATTTCTAGAGTGCCAAGATGCTTTCAAAAATATGGGGGTTTATTACCTGAGACCGTGATTAAGCATCTATGTTTCCTCATAAATTCTACAGTATTTTTGGTCCATTTACATGTTTTTACATGTGCATTTTAAAGTCCGCAAATAGCACAAAATGGGGTAGCTGGACTGCAAGAGAATGCCCAAATTCTTAAAGAGAGAGAGAGAGTTTGTGGGTTGACCATTTGCCGGCCAAGTGTTGCAAATTAAATCCACACACCCAGTAAAATGCAATAAATTGTAGCAGGGAGGGGGGGAAAAAACACCCTTTACTTTAGCAATAAGGATCAGAACAAACAAAAGAGAAAGGTATCTAAATGCATAGGTGCTTATTCGTGCTGTGGAAATGGGCTTATCGGAAGGCTTTTAAGATGTTCAGACCTTAGATGAATATAATTATAGTCTTAAAGGCTTTATAAAAGAAAATTGCTTCAGCAGAAGGTCTTGGCATCAACCCACAAAGCCTGAACAACTTTGTAACCAGGATACCTGAGATGATCAACTTGCATTCTTCTCAAATATGCCACCTGCAGGTATTCATTTAACATCAATTAGAAGGAAGTTCTTTTTTCTTTTTTTTGGTAAATGGCTCCCTTCCATGGAATACCAAAGAGACTGGGAGGGGGGTAACTTTATTTCAATCTTGAAAACATGTTTATTCATCTTGGCATTTGCAAGATGCCCATGATATTCTGTGAGTTATAGCCATTATTTAATATTTTTTTAGGGGGAGGGGGGATTGGTGGCTTTTGATCTACTTCAAATGTGTGCAAAATTTATTTCCGTACTATAGGTCACCCTAGAGATAATTACAGAATTATAGAAATAGTTCTAAGAGTTGAATAAACAAATTTCTTTAAGCAAGTATGGACCATCTTAACTAGAAATATTGGGATAGAATATAGAATAACAAAGTTGGAAGGGACCTTGGAGGTCTTCTAGTGCAACCCTATGCTACACCACTTCAGACAAATGGTTATCCAACATCTTCTTAAAGACTTCCAGTGTTGGAGCATTCACAACTTCTGGAGGCAAGTTGTTCTACTGATTAATTGTTCTAATTGTCAAGAAATTTCTCCTTAGTTCTAAGTTGCTTCTCTCCTTGATTAGTTTCCACCCATTGCTTCTTGTTGTACCCTCAAGTGCTTTGGAGAATAGTTTGGCTCCCTCTTCTTTGTGGCAACCCCTGAGATATTGTAACACTGCTATCATGTCTCCCCCAGTCCTTCTTTTCATTAAACTAGACATACCCAGTTCCTGCAACTGTTCTTCATATGTTTTAGCCCTCTCTAAGCGGTTTACAGAGTCAGCATATTGCCCCCAACAACAATCTGGGTCCTCATTTTACCCATCTCGGAAGGATGGAAGGCTGAGTCAACCCTGAGCCGGTGAGATTTTAACAGCCGAACTGCAGAACTGCAGTCAGCTGAAGTAGCCTGCAGTGCTGCATTTAACCACTACGCCACCTCGGCTCTCCAAACAAATTAATGTTCTGTGTGAAATGAAGTTAGTTGTGTTTATTTATTTATTTATTTATTTATTTGTCAAACATGTACAAGATAACAAGTATAGCAGTGGTGGGATTCAGCCAGTTCGCACCTATTCGGGAGAACCGGTTTGTTAACTTTCTAACCAGCCCAGAGAACCGGTTGTTGGAAGAAATCTCATTTTGTTTTTGTTTTCTACTTTACAGGGCTAATCCTATAAGGAAGGCATAAAGGAAACTTTCTGGTGTTGTTTCTAGCCTAATCTTTATTGCCCTGCTTACAGAAACTGCCTCTCCCATTAACCCTTATTACATTGTAGCAGCTAAGGTGAAGCGCCCATCGACCTGAGTGATGTTGAGTTGGCCACGCCCACCCAGTCACATGACCACCAAGCCATGCCTACCCAGCTGGTCCTTAGGGCAGAGAATCCATTGTTAAATTATTTGAATTCCACCAATGAAGTATAGGTATGATCATAAACATGAACAAAGGAAGTAAATGCAGATAAATGGGGACGGTAAGACCGGGACATTAGGCACACTGGTGCGCTTATGCATGCGCCCTTTACGGACCTCTTAGGAATGGGGTGAGACAGTTTAAGGTTGAAGCTGTGCAGATTAGAAGATGTAACAATGGAGAATTCCAGGCATTGATGATTCTGTTGCTGAAGTCGTATTTTCTGCAGTCCAGTTTGGAGTGGTTGACCTATAGTCTGTATCGATTGTTTGCCTGTGTGTTATTGTGGATGAAGCTGAAGAAGTTGTTGAGAAGTAAAATGTTATAGCAGACAATTTTGTGTACTGTGCTTAGATCAGTCCGCAGGTGGCGCAGTTCCAGATTGTCCAAGCCCAAAATCTCAAGGCTAGTGGCATAAGGGAATTCTATTGTGAGTAGAGGAGTTTAGTGAATCTCAATGGTAGGGGGGGATTATGTTGAAGGTGGTGTCATCTGAGATTGAGAGAAAAATAGGAGATAGTATGAATCTTATTTTCAGTGGGAATCCTCTTTGTAGTTAAGCCAAAATGTTTAGTAGCTTCTTCATATCTTCTCCAACTTCAACGGGGGCTGCTAAAGTCAATCTCCAGGCCACTGGAGCAACATTGCTAGGAAGGAAGTCCAATGCAAATCAGGATATCGGGAACTTTCCAAAAAGGACAATGGAGATTTTAAGTCATCCAGGTCATGGTGGTTCCAAAGGTGCTTTTTCAAAAGGCAACTGGACTTTGTTTTTTTCCTTGAAGAACCTCTCTCAATTCTGAACTGAAGACGCTTCTTGGATGAGAAGAAAAACGTCTTCAAGGAAAAACAAAATCCAGTTGCTTTTCCAAAAGCACGTTTGGGATTTCAAAAAAAAAAAAAGAATTCTGCTAGAAGCAATATCTCAAGAACGTAGTGGAATTTAAGTCCAAACTCTGATACCTGTTGTAACAGCATTTATTGCAACCACCCAAGTAGCAATAATTAATATGTTTTGAAGGCAATCAATTCAGGTTGGATCAAATGTGGAACACAAGCAGCATGAGCTGAAGATATTATTGCCAGAATTATTCAAATGTCATTTCCTATTTTAGAGAAGGCAATAATTTGAAAGAGCAAGCTACATTTGAGTATCAAGTTCCATTCTCTTCTTCCCTAGCAGGGAAGGGAAAGGATCTTCGATATACATAAGATTTTGTCTTATAGAATAGAATAGAATAGAATAGAGCAGTGCAGAATAGAATAGAATAGAATAGAATAGAATAGAATAGAATAGAATAGAATAATGGAATATAGCATAGCATAGCATAGCATAGCATAGCATTGAATTGAATATAATTGAATTGAATTCTTTATTGGCCAAGTGTGTTTGGACCCACAAGGAATTTGTCTTTGGTTCAAATGCTCCAGTGTATATAAAGAAAAATAAAAGAATACATTCATGAAGAATCATAAGGTACAACACTTAGTGATAGTCATAGGTAATAAGCAATTAAATCATACTAGGAAACAAATAAAATAATATAAATTATAATATGATTATAGTCACAAGTTGGAAGAGATAGGTACTAGGAAGGATGAGAAGAAGAATAGCAATACAGTCTTAGTAAATAATCCGACAGTGTTGTGGAAATTAGTTGTTTAGCAGAGAGATGGCATTTGGGGGGAAAAACTGTCCTTGTGTCTAGTTGTTGTGGTGTGCAGTGCCCTATAGTGTCATTTTGAGAGCAGAAGTTGAAACAATTTACGTCCAGGATGTGAGGGGTTTGTAGATAACTTCAATACCAATGGAGAGTGAAGCAGCATAATTTCCTTTGATGAATGTCTATAGATATATTTGAATGAGATGCACATCCAAGTTTATTTACAAGCTCCATTTTGCACAACATTTATTTACATGAGTGAAAAGTTAGGGCACACAATCTTTGGGACACAACCTGTGTCTTTTTCTTTTCTTGTTAGCAACTAATATCTCTTGTAACGAAAATCATTATCATGCTTAACACTTCAGGCTGCATTTCAGTCACTTAATACTAAATTTAACCTATTCACAATTAGCAAGCTAGAACATTGTTAATAGAATATGCAATTTGATCTCCACATTACATTAGCACATGTTTCATCAAATAATTGCTGTATTTTGCAGAAATGCAAAACTCGGAAAGCTTTGTAATATGCTGAAATGGTTTATTATTATTATTATTATTTTCATGCTGTTCTGCAAGGAGTTTTGAAAATTTACTTACCGAGCTTCAGACGCATAAACCTATTAAGTGAAAAATTGCATAGCAATTTTATTTTTTAGGCTTCTGCCACAAATCCATGCTTCAGCATCCTAAATGTTAGCCAGTGAAGACTGTGGAAGAACAATAGGCCAGCCCAGAGATGGGCTGCTGGAGATCCACAGGGGTTCAGGAGAACCTCTAGGTAAGATTCTGTGCTGTTTGGAAAACCCCCAAATCTCACCACTGGCTGGCCCTGCCATTTCCTGGCCCGCGGAGGAGAACTACAATGCCTATCTGGCCCGCGAAGAAATCCAGTTTGACATCCCTGCTATGGTAGATACTGAAGCTGAAGCTCAAAGACTTTGGCCACCAAAGAGAGGATCCTTGGAGAAGACCCTGATATTGGAAAAGATGGAAGGCAAAAGGAGAAGGGGACAGCAGAGGATGAGATGGTTAGATGCTGTTATTGATGCAAGAACATCAATTTGGGCAAACCCCAGGAGACAGTGGAGAACAGGGGCGGATGTCTAGTGTGCTATGGTCCATGGGGTTGTGGACAGTCGGACATGACTTAGCAACTGAATAACAATGACAAAAGTGCTATTGTGGTTGAGGTGTTCATCTGTGATTGGGAAGTTCTAACTCATCCTTTGAAGGAAACTTACTGCATAGTTTGGGGATCTTGCTAAACCCAGCCTTCTTCAGACCTTCCTTGTGGATATAAAGAATTCTCCCCCTGTAAGAAGCCTTGAGAAAAGACGGTATCTAAATCTAATAAATGTGACCAGCCCTCGTGGCATGACAAAACCGTGCTTGTCAAAATAGCGGTGATTAAACCATGTCACTAAAGCCGCAACGTCATCACCGTGCATCATCACCGCCGCGACAACAGCGCGGCGACAGAAGGGCATTCTACATGCTTCGTTCTTTGCCCCGTGCCCGCTGCCGCTGTCAGCTGGAGGAGGAGGGCTACCTTTGGAGGTACAGAGGCAAAAAACGAAGCATGTAGAATGCCCTTCCATCACCGTGCTGTTGTCGTGGCGGTAGGGTCGTGTTTTTCTTAGTGCTTTGGATGCCGCGGATTTGCCTTCGCACTTATGTCGGCGCGGATAAGGGCTTCGCGGTTTTGTGGTGGAACCACCAGCCCTTGGTCCAAGAATTTGAATCAGTTGCTGGCTAGAGCCTGGAAGAGGTTACCGAGGAGATGCCAGAACACCTAATTGGACAGTATGACCTGTGGCAAGAATAGACCTGTGTCTATTCTTTAACTGTACTGAACACGCGGGAAATAACCGGAGCTGGTTTTGCCTTTCAAAAGTGCTGAAAAAAATGTACTCAATAAAGCAGTTCTTTGAGAAAGCCAAACATCTCAAAGTTGCTAGATTGGTTGGATTCATTCCTTGGCACCTTGACACAGAGTGCAGATGGATGTGGGACCTTTTGGGGAACCTCTGAAAGGACTGAGTTGTAAACAGGAGATAGATGGCCTTCCTTTTGCAGGGAGGGTTGAAGTTGCTATCTACACAGGAGCGTGCAAGCTACATGTTAAGGTTCATCTAGAAGATCAGAGGAAGAGGGGCCTGGTTTTGAGAAAACAGTAATGCCTCGTATATCAATGGTTCCAATCTTTCCTTAATAGTGACTTATTGCTAACATGCCATTGCTTTTAGCTATTGTCCTACTGGTTTTGTGAGCATTTCTATCTCAGAGATTTATAGCAACCTCCACCTATTACTGTGGTGAAAACTAAGGTCTGCCTGCCTTCCCAATTTATCCCCCACAGAGATGACACTGACAATCTAAATTGCAAATGCAGAAATCCTAAGTTACGACGTTGCCATTTTAGCTACAGGGATGCTCCTCATTTAGTTCTTCACCTTTGAGTAGAAGAATGGGGAACAAGCAGAGGTCAGATGTGTGGGAGGCTGAAGACTTCTGCCAAGACAACCATCCCAAAATCTATATAGATAAAAGTCTCTCTGTGTGTGTGTGTGTGTGTGTGTGTGTGTGTCCGTCCCCCAACATAACTCTGGAACCCCTTGAGCAATTTCAACCGAACTTGGTACACAGATGACTTACTCTCTGGAAAAAAATAATGAGGCTGTAAGTCATCCCTAACACCTCTCAAGATGTGTGTTCTGTTAAGATATAGCCTGTTGTGCCTTTAAATGGCTTCAACTGTACTGCCATAAAATGGCTTCTACTATACAGTGCAGTGGAGTTGCCATGGTAACGGCTTCACAGTACTCCACAAGGGGGGAAATCCAATTATGTTTGGTTCGGACACCCCCCCCCCCCGGCAAATAAATAAATACTGGGCAACGCCAGATTATCAGCTAGTAGCATCCATAGTTGGCTGCTTATGGGCTACATACATTCTCAATAGTGATAATGTTGAACAAATTGGGATTAATATGCCACTTCAAGAAAAGAATCTGAGATATAGCTCAGATACCTTCACAGATGCTGTCAACCCAGAACGCAGATCTCTTCCATAAGCCTATTTGTGTTTTTTCCCCTTCATTTTTTAGACTTGTGTATAAATTCCCTGTTTAGATTATTCATCATCATCTTCTTTTAAAGACCCCATAATCCCTTGTGGGGTGGAGTGTTGGGCAGCTCAATGGAGCTGAGAATTTACTAGCCGGATGCCCTTCCTGACACCAAAGTGGAGTTTTGTTCAGCAGGTGTGTTCTCATTGTGCCCAGAGAGAGAAATAGCTGCCTCTACCT